>NW_024412420.1:15612662-15725055 GCF_014898765.1 Herpailurus yagouaroundi
TCCTCTCTTCCTGCCCAAATTTTTCATGTTCCTTAAGGCCAAGCTTCAGTTCAACACACAGATTTAATATCCGATCTTCTGCAGACTGTGTGGCATAAAGTAGATGGAAAATGAACAAAAGGGAAGGAGGTGTGGGAGGAAGGAAGAGAGGAATGGGAAGATGATAAGGGAATGTCAAAGGATACTTGGGATGGATGAATGGATGGATGGATCGATGGATGGGCAGGTGGATGGACGGATGAATGAAAGGAAGGATAATGGATGGAAATAGAAGAATAGAAGGTGGATAGATGGTGGGCGGGAAGCTGGGAAAGGATGGATGGAAGACAGAGAAAGGGCGGTCATCACACCTGTCCCAGGGTGGACAAGCATCCACCTTGACTGGGGAAGGACCAGGGCCACAGGAGTTCTCAACTTAGCTGAACCTTGACAGTGAATAGATGCTGAGCAACAAAGGAAGTGAAGAGGGACATCCCATTTGCTCACCTGAGCAACGACTCAGTGGCATGCAACCCTGGTCTGAGGACAATGCAGCACCTAAGCGTCGCTAGAACACAGAGCTGAACTGCCTGGCAGAACTGAGAACAGAGGCCGGATCATACACGTGGAGCTAAGGAGCCCAGACTTTATCCTAACAACACGGGGAGGACCGAAGGTTCTACGCACGGGAGTTACGCTGTCAGCTGTGTTTCACAAAGGCCACTCTGGCATCCACCTGGAACGTACTTCGGGAGAAGGGACAAGAAAGGCAAAGCCAGGAAGATGTTGCCTTGCCACTACCCAGGCAAGAGATGGGGTTGGCTCAGACCTCTCCTCTGCCGGGAAGCCCCCACCCCAACACCTTGGATCACCTGACCATCCCCTTCTCAGCCTTCCTACTGCCTCTGTGATACGTGCCACCCCCCAGGAGAGCTTACCACAGTGCCTGAGAGGGCCACAAAGTGTCTCTCACATAGTAGGTGGTCAGCACATTAAGTTGGTATAATTACCCCAGCCTGTTTGGGGAGACACAGTCCCTGTCCTTGGGGATGCCCAGTCTGATGGGGGAGGGCCAAAATGAGGGTAGAGCCTACTCTGCTCTCTGAGGGGAGCCTGGAGCCAAGAAGTCACCAGGTGGGGTGGGTAGTACACAGAAGGCTTCTTGGAAAGGGTGCGTTTGACTCAGGTTTTGAAAGAAGGAAGAGCCCTCCATGGGTGGAGTGGGGAGAGGGCATTCCCAGGCAGGGGCGTGGCTGTGGGAACTGCAGCACCAGCGGTGAGTCGAGAGGAAAGTCAGCGCCTGAGTTGGAATGGCTGTGTCAGGAGTCCCGAGCTCCGGGCCCGCAGGACAAAGGGCAGGGGCGAGAAGGGAAAGAGGTCCCCGGGTGTCTCCAGCCTCACGGGCGGAAAGGAAAGGACCCCCACCAGCCAGAGGTTGGGGAGTGGTGTCAGTGCTGTGCTGCCCCAGACTGAGCCATCACCTTGGACTGGGGAAGGACCAGGGCCTCCCAAGTCAGTCAGGCCAGGGCTCCAGGCCAGGCACCCCTCAATGACAAGCCATGCGACCTTGGACAAGTCACTGCAGCCCTCCCAGCCCCGTTTCCTATCAAATGGGCATCATAACAGTTCCTACCTTGCAGGATTATCGAAAGGACTAGATAATTCATGGCAAGCGGCCAGCAGGGTGCTCGGCACAGAGTCGACATGTGGCAAAAAGTTCTCTTAAAGTAAGCCCCAGAGTTTGACCAATGGGGGGACAGTGGGTGAGCTCAAATGGAGACCAAGCGTCGCAATTCAGGCAAAGACAGAGACAAAGAACAAAGAGGGTCCAGGATAGTGGTGGACAGTGGTGGTAGGAATGGGGAGGCCTTGGGAGGGCTGCTGAGGCCAGCAGGCCGAGGTGATGAACTGCTGAGTCTGCCGGCCCGGCCAGGGCGGAGTCTATGGGAATGGGCAGGCCCGGAAGCCCCGCTGGGGAAGAGTCAGCAGGACGGTTTGGGTGGAGAGAGGGCCTGAGAGCTGGCGTGGGGCCCACATTCTGCGGATGGAGGCCCAGCACTGCCTCCCCTGACTGGGAGGGAAGGGGACGAGGAAGCAGCCAGTGCAGGTGTCCCCACGAGGCCCTGAGACCCGGGGAAGCCCCACCAGCCACTCGACATCCAGGGCCTGGTTCTCCCCGCCCTGGCTATCAGTGCAGCGGGGGCGACATCTGCACACACACACACACACACACACACCGATTCTAGGTCACTCACCTGCAAAAGGGGGAGCTGGGTCAGCTTATGATAAAAGACATGTGTATAATAAAACTGCAAATATCCAAAAAGGGTTGAAGACAAATCAAAAATTAGGTACTAGGGTATATTGATAAACATGTTTTTTTGATTGCAGGGAGCCCGGATGGCTCAGTCAGTTAAGCATCCGGCTCTTGATTTCAGCTCAGGTCATGATCTCATGGTTCATGAGTTCGAGCCCCTCATTGGGTGCTGTGCTGACAGCTCCTTCTTGGGATTCTCTGTCTCCCTCTCTCTCTGCCCCTCCCCTGCTCTGCTCATTCTCTCTCTCTCTTCCTCTCTCTCCTTCTCTCTCCTCTCTCTCTCTCTCTCTCTCTGTCTCTGCCCCTCCTGTGCACTATCTGTCTCAAAATAAATAAATAAACTTCAAAAAAAATACGTGTTTTGGTTGCAAGCAATGGAATGGCAACACTTCACAAAGAGGCAATTCATTGACTCATTGTTCTCTCCCTCTCTCCCCCTCCTGCCCCAACACAGGCATGCAAACACCCACATGCACACACACACCCCTCAGCCTTGATCTGCCTCCTGGCTTCACCTGCACAGGCCAGACACCCTCACGAGTCTGGAACCATAACTGAGGGAGCCCTGAACTCACCCTTCAGCCTCATGGCCAGAGAAGATCAGCTCAAATTTGACAAACCCCAGGGAAGGCTGATATGGCCAGTGGCCAAAATCTCATATGACCAACCCAGCAGGCACACATGCCCCCTGTCCGTGTCCAAGGAAGAGGGATCTGGGTATCGGAAGAAGGAGAGCACAGATTTGGCCCCAACCTTTATGAGCTAAGCCCCAGTGTGTGTCTATCACAAAACTGTACAGAAGAGGTTTCTATACCTGATCTACCTCTGGGTAGATCTACCTCTGGGCTTCCTGGCAGCCAAGGCAAAAAGGAAAACATGATGGAATATGAAACGTCGCTAAGACGGAGGTATATCTGACTGTCCAGAGACACAAACATCTTCTAAGTTCTGAGGTCTGAGAAGAATCTCTCTTCAGAGATTCTGAAGGTCACCAAGAGGTTCTACTCACTGAGCCCTGCCTCTATCAGACACCATGCTAGACATTTCCACCGATACTCTCATTTAATCTTACAAACTTCCTTGGGGAGGGCATTACTGGGTCCATGTTATAGACACAGAGAGGTAAAAGCAAGGAAGTTCCCCACTGGACCTCAGTCTCCAAGGGCCAAGCACCTCCCAGCTGCCACTGAATGTGGAGGTGTCCCAACAGTGCCAAGGTGCTCCGTAAAGCCAGATCCCCTAACCCTGGCAGCATCATGGCCTGCCTCCTATGAGCACCAAGCTCTGACCACTTCTCCTGGGCACTTACTGGCCAGACTTCAACTGTCAGCACCAGAGACCTCTACCTGAGGGTCTTCTCTGGCCATCAGAGCCCATTCTGCCTGTGCACAGGACAGGCTGTGGTGCTGGAGAATTACCACCACTCCCCTGACTAAAAGCATCCTCAGCCTATCAGGTTCGGAGGATAAATACCCCAGCTCCCTCGTCCCTTGGGAGGAACACTGAGGTGCTTGTTCTTCACTGTCCCTAAGGATTACGCTACAGCTGTCCACAGCATTCACTTGCTTGGTCACGCACCCCTTGTTAGCTTCCTCCCCTTCCCCGTCCCAATTAGGGTTCCCCTAATGGGGTTTCGTGAACTCCACCCAAAAATACTTCTTGCACTCAAGTTTCTGTTGAAGGCTCTGCTTCTGGAACCCAAACCGAAGCACCTGAGAGGGGAAATAGATATATATAATAAATAAGGTATTTTACTAATATATAAAATATTATATACAGATTATAATAATATAATAATATATAATATATAATATATAATATAATAATAATATAAGTATTATAAATGTTACTACTATAAGGGCTATGCAGCACTTAACTCACAAATAATAGGAAGTGCTCTTTGTAATAAATGCCACAGAGTCCATCGATCTTCATAGGATGCTTTTGTTGGTTTTTGCCAAGCTCTTGCAACCTGCTTCTGGTGGCAACTGACAAGCAAGTATGGTTCTGACACGAAGGCTAGTTGAAATTTTTGTTTGTGTTGAGGAGGAAGATCAATGGGAAACAGCACAGACGTATGCCCTAACTCGAGCCATTCATCAATGACACAAGTGACTTCTTTGCCGAACCAGATTGTAGATTTCAAATCCAGAAAGCATATTTTCTTGCAGGTTTTGCTATTAACAATGCAATGGCTAGAGACATGACACATTTTTTTTGAAAAAAATTTTTAATGTTTTATTTATTTTTGAGAGACAGAGACAGAGACAGAGTATGAGTGGGGGAGGGGCAGAGAAAGAGGGAGACAGAGAATCCAAAGCAACTCCAGGCTCTGAGCGGTCAGCACAGAGCTTGATGTGGAGTTCAAACCCACGAACTGTGAGATTGTGACCTGAGCTGAAGTCAGACGCTTAACCCAGACACCCCTAGTTTGCATTATTTTTAACATGTTTCCTTAAAATATTTAAGTCTGGGTTTTCTTAAGTCTAGACAATCAATAAAACACAACAAATCTAGCCCTGATTCGTAGCATTTACCATTTCCATGGTGTAAATGCCCTACCAAATTACCTCCTGGGGGAGAAAGGGGAAGGGGGGGCAGCATCGGCCAAGACAGGGCTGAGGAAGAAGAGCTTGGCCACCATAGCACCACCGACCCTGAGCCCAGCACAACTCCTGGCCCAGAGCAGCCCCTTAGTGGATCCAGAGCTGAGTTCACTCCTCTCCTGCGAGAACTCGCCCTTTCTGCAAACTTGACCAAGTCCAGCAAAGCCAGGATTCTGCTCATCTGGAAGATCGACACGCAGGTAGCATGAGAGGGTCCTGTTCTGATAGTTTACCTACCAGTCATGCATCCTTAAGTAGGTCGCTCAGCCTCCCTAAGCTTCGGTTTCTGCACCTGTAAGATGGACTGAGTACAGTGCAGGGACATAGCGAGGAGTCTTGGCAGAGAGCAGGCTGGGAGGAGACATTTGCTCAAACTCAACTTTAGGAAGCAGAATGCAACTGCCTTTCCCCAGCTTTGGTGTGAGAATCAAATGTAATAACGGGTCCTCTTCAGGTAAGTACTAATACCCTAAATTCGCAGAAGGAACCAAAATTCAGAGATGAAGGGATCAGCCAAGGTTATGCTCCAAGTTTAACCATAGGTTGGCCTCTTGCCTCCTTCCACTATTCCACATTACCTTCTACAAGGGACTACAGTCTTGCTTTATGATTTTTCCCTCCTTTTGGTTATCACTTTTGATTTCTGTAGTCATATTATTATCTAAATACAAAGTTAAGTTAAAATCTATTATATGGTATCACAGGCTACAACGCAGATGAACCCTAAGGACATTATGCTACATGAAATAAGCCCATCACAAAAAGGACTAATACAAAGTATCTAAAGTAGCCAAAGCCATAGAAACAGAAAGTAGGAAGTTTGTTAGCAGGAGAAAACGGAATTTGGGGTTTAGTGAGTATAGAGCTTCCATGTTGCGAGATGAAAAAAATTCTAGAGATCTGTTGAACAACATTGTGAATATATTTAACACTACTGAACTCCACACTTAAAAATTCTTAAAATGGTAAAAAAAAATCTATTACAAGGTAATATAAAATTGACAGACCAGGATATTGGTGTGTGCAATCTGTTTTTAACTAGGAAGTTGATGTGGTATTCGAGATGAACTGATTTTATGGTTTTTAAATTTTCTATTTGAAAAATTTCTTTGTTCTGGGGCGCCTAGGTGGCTCAGTCAGTTGAGCGTCCAACTTCAGCTCAGATCATGATCTCGCAATTGACGAGTTCAAGCCCCGCATCGGGCTCTGTGCTGACAGCTCAGAGCCTGGAGCCTGCTTCTGATTCTGTGTCTCCCTCTCTCTCTGCCCCTCCCCTGCTCATGCTCTGCCTTTCTCTGTCTCAAAAATAAAGATAAACATTAAAAAATATTTTTTAAATAAAAGATGTCTTTGTTCATACACACACATACACAATTTTGTGTATAAAAGCAGGTGCACTCTTTTTTTTTTTCTTTCCTGTTTTCTTGGATCTCTTCTTTCCCTCTACTATCCCCTACACCCACCTCAGGCTCCCACCCTACCCCCAAGGTAACCCATGTTAATAACATATGTCCCTTTCATATTTCAGGTGTGCGTGTAATTATACACACACATATGCCATTATTTAGACAAGGGGCTGGGTTTGTTTATACACACGAGTGATATCAGTACACCGCCTGTGTTTTTCTGCAGCGTGCATTAATTTCCCTTTCCCCAATGCCTCCAAAGTCCTCTTGCCATCTGACATAGTTCCAATTTGTTGATTGTAGTGGCTGCTTAATATCGCCTAGTATGAGTGGACCACCATTTACCCAGCTCTATAAGACCGACCAAGGGGTAGTCACTTTGTTTTCCTTTTTCGGTCACTAGAAATAATGCACCCTCCTATGTGCAAGGTCTCTTATTTCTATTAATTTATTCTATTATATTAATAATGAAACCCCTTAGTCATTTGAAAATCATCACTGATGTGTACTCACACATATTGAAGCCAGAAAGGAGCCCAAGAGACTAAAGACTCTGGGGACAGAATGATGGATGAATGTTTTTGGGTTTTATGTTCTTTTTGTTTTTTAATGTTTATTTTTTAATATTTATTTATTCTTGAGAGAGAGAGAGAGACAGTGAGAGCCAGAGAGGAGCAGGGTGGGTGGGGGGCAGGGAGACACAGAATCCGAAGCAAGCTCCAGGCTCTGAGCTGTCAGCACAGAGCCCAACGCGGGCCTTGAACTCACGAACCTTGAGATCATGACCTGAGCCTAAGTCGGACACTCAACCGACTGAGCTACCCAGGCGCCCCTGTTTTGTATATTTCTGTTTTTGTTGTCACACTATTCATAGGGCAGATAAAAGCTGAAAGGAACAAAACCTACCTGTTTTGTTTGTAACAATCCTATAACCGTAGGAGAGAAAGCGACCCCAGGCCCCAGCAATGTGTTCACAGGGAGTCAAGTCAGAAGAGGACTCTCTTTCTAAATAGCTGACATCTTTGCTGTAACGCCCCTTGACCTGCTCAGAGCCCTTCAGGGGTCCTGGACTGTCGGGAAAAGGGGGACGCAGAGGCATATCCTCCCGTGGCAGTGACCACGCAGTACATCAGAGGAAAGGCCACATAAAGCTCTCTACTTTCTCGGTGCTTCAGCTCTTGCTGACCAGGCTCCCATCCTTCCACGGCTCAGGCAGACACTCGCCTTCTCTTCCATGCAGCTCTTCCCAACACCTACCATGGCGGCTGCCTTGTACCAACATGGCAAGGGGCACGTGGGATCAGAGAAGCCCTGTCCTCAAGACACTTGCTTCTGAGGGGCACCTGCGTGGCTCAGTCGGTGAAGCGTCTCACTTCGACTCAGGTCATGCTCGCTCTGTTCATGAGTTCGAGCCCCACATCGGGCTTTGTGCTGACAGTGCAGAGCCTGCTTGGGATTCTCCCTCCTTCTCAATCTCTGCCTGCCCCCCGCTTGCACTCTCTCTCTCTCTCTCTCTCCCTCTCTCTCAGTGAATGGATAAACTTTAAAAACAAGAAAGAAACCCTCTTCTGAGAAGATTCCATGAAGACCTGAAAGAGCAGAGGTCTATACCCCAAACCCATGGCTTGACTCCACAAATCCTTACTAAGTGTCCCACACATGCAGGGTGCTAAGGGTTGTGGGAAGCAGCAAAACAAAGAGCTTCCTCTGTGTTTATGTTTCAGGGAGCTGTTGGAAGGTCTCAAACAACAAGCCTCGGAGGTGGGAAGGCAAACATAAGAAATTGCTTATCTCAGGCACAAGGAGGGACGCTGTGTTTTTTATAGCTCTAGGAAACAATGGGCCCAAAGAAGGCAAAACCTGACGGGCTTACCACTCATTCATTTACATCAGCAGATACACTTTATGGGCTATCATTAATTCTCACCCCAGCCATTGTTTTAGCTCTTTATGCAATTATCGAAAACAATATTTCACAAACTTTGACACTAACTCAAGCATAAAGAATCTGAGGGTGTGTTCAAAATAAAGTTACAAGAACGTTCTGGAGCACTCCACTGACTCCTCTCAGGTGCCAGGATCTCACGGAGTGGGAAAGGCCGTCTGATTTGGGACTGGAATCTTAGCTTGGGAAATCCAGGCAGCAAGACATTTCCGAATAGAGAAGCCAGTTTGCTCATACTTCTGCCTTGATAGCATCCTTTAAGGGGGTTCATGTTTTATTTCCACAGGATATAATAATGAAAGGGAGAAACATGGTTCCTGCTCTCAGGGAATTTTACTAACTAGCTAGGAGATCCTAACAAAGGTTTTTTGGGGGTTTTTGTGTTTGGCAGCCCAGGCCAGGACGCTCTCTCTATATGAGGGTCTTTCCATAACGTCAGGTTTAAAAGTGACAGATGAACCAATTAACCAAAAAGATTTTGGGGACACCTGGGTGGCTCAGTCCATTGAGCATCCAACTTCAGCTCAGGTCATGATCTCGAGGTTTGTAAGTTCAAGTCCCGCATCGGGCTCTGTGCTGTCAGAGCAGAGCCTGCTTCGGATCCTCTGCCCCTCCCCTGTTCATTCTCTCTCTCTCTCTCTCTCTCTCTCTCTCTCTCAAATAAACATTTTATTTTTTTAATTTTTTTTTCATTTATTTTTGAGAGAGTGAGACAAAGTGAGAGTGGGGGAGGAGCAGAGAGAGAGGGAGACACAGAATCCAAAGCAGGCTCCAGCAGGCTCAACACGGAGCTCGAACCCACAAACCGTGAGCTCATGACATGAGCTGAAGTCAGACACTTAACTGACTGAGCCACCTGGGTGCCCCTCAAAAATAAACATTTTAAAGAAAAGAGATTTTTAAAAGATAACACCCAAAGTTGGTGAGCAGGTTTTGAAATAGGCACCCTCATTCCCTGCTGGAAAGTCCGTAAATTGGTACCACTTCTCTTTAAATCAATTTGACAGCACAAGTCAAGATCCTTAAAACATTTGTTATCCTCTCACCTAATCATTACACTTATGAGAATTAAGCCTGAGGAAATAATGCAAAATATTTGTAAAAGCTTTATGCAGAAAGATGTCATTGCTGTATTATTTTAATTTGCCACAGCAACAACAAAAAACAGTGGAAACAGCATTACACGTATAACACTTCTCTTAAAATACTAATAAAAATCAGGGGCTCCTGGGTGGCTCAGTCGGTTAAGCACCCAACTCTTGATTTCCGGTCAGGTCATGATCTCACAGTTAGTGACTTCAGGCCCATGTCCGGGGCTCCCTGTCATCTTTCAGCACAGGGCCTGTTTGGGATTCTCTCTCCCTCTCTCTCTGCCCCTCCTCTGCTTGTGCACATGCACACATGCTCTCTTTTTCAAAATAAATAAATAAAATTCCAAAAAAATATTAATAAAAATCAAATGCAAAACAGTATAGTGTGGTTGTAGATAGATAGATCTGTAATATATATGTGAAAGAAATTCACCAAAATGTTATTAGTGATTGCCTTTGGGTAATGGGATTTGGGGTTCAGCTGAATCATAAACTCACCTATGGCCTGGAAGACAGGATCGTTGACCATAAAAAAGGAGACATGTCTACTGAACAACCAACAATGATTATGGATTGCAGAGTGATGAATCAGACTCAGCAGCCTTGAAAGATGAAAAATATTTTGCCATGTATAAAGCAGGGACTCCGGATGACACTGGAAGTTAAATGTATCATTTATCACCACCCCTCTAGACATCCCTAAAATTAGCATAAATGGATAAAGCGTGTATTAGACAAAGAGACCAGGAGAAGGGATTATAGTATGAAAGTTTTGGAATCTGGAAAATAAACAAAAAATAATCTTGGCGCTTTCTCAGGGAGAAGCCAAGAAGCAAGCAGATTCACACAGCAGAACCCTGGGAAGCTTCTGGAATAGGAGGCACCAGGCACATCTGAAAGGGGAGTACACATGGGCTGAAAGGAGGAAGACAAATGGGTCAAAAGTTCATATAAAAATCAGTGAGACCTCCATAGCTCCTTTCTACCCCAACCTCTGATGCCAATAACTCCTCCTTATCCCAGGAGAAGCTGGGGGTGCACTCTGGAGAATTTACCCAAAAGGATTAAACCCTGAGAGACCAAGTGCACTCTGGAGAATTTACCCAGAAGGACTAAACCTTGAGAGACCAAGCACAGCTAACAGTGGGGGCAATAAACTGATATAAGTCAGATTAACTAAGACTGAGACTCTTTCAGTCCCCTTCCTCCACATAGCTTCCTGAAAGCTGGTAGCTCTTCCTTCCTGAGGAAGACCCTACCCAAGAGAAAAAGCCTACAGATAATGACATTTGGGGTCCCCCCCCATAAAACACCATATTCTGCACCAGATTATTCTCTAGTGAGACTCACTGGGGGAAAGCCCCCCTACTGTACACACACACACTTACATTCCTTACCCATTCCTTACACACTTCTTACCTTACCCATAAATATTAGTAGACAACCAAGAACCCCAGACATTTGAGGGAAACCTCTGACATAAAGGATGGAGATGAGACAAACCAGGAAAAAGGCAGCTGAGAGGAAATTGAAATGATGACAGAAATGGAAGAAATGTTAAAGCCCTGATCAATAGGGTTAATGAGGTAAGAGGAAATCTTGGATCTTCAAACAAGAACAAGAGACTATTTTTAAAAAGTATCCAGAGTTATAGGGTACTAAAAATATATCTGATATTTTAAAAACTAAATCATAAGATTAGATGGTAAAGTTTAGGAAAATCTCAGAAAGTCAAAAAAAAAGAGAAGGTAGAAGAAAAATAGAATGAAATACATAGGAAAAAGAGGAGTTCCAGAAGGAGAGAAAATGGCAGAGGGTGGGGGGATCATTAAATAAACATTCAAGAAAATTTCCCAGAAGTAAAGAACATGAATTTATATGCTGAAAGATTCTGCCAAGTGCCCAATCCAACAGATCCACACAGCCACATCGAGGGAGAACATGTGATACCGCAGCCTGCTAGAGAGAAAGAGAAGAGCCTAAAAGCTCTGGGGTTAGGAATAGGAATAGGATAGCATAAAAGATCTAGAATCAAAACAATATTACACTTCTCAGTAGCAACACTGGAAGCCAGGATGCAGTGATACAATACCTTCAAAATGCTGAGGGAAAATTATTTGCAACCAAGAATTCCATACCCAGCCAAACTATCAGTCAAGAATGAGAGTAGACTCATGATGTTTTCAGACATGAAACGTCTATGAATCCTTTCCCAGAAAACTGCCAGAGGATGTGTTTCACTAAAATGAAGGGGGAAGAAAAGAAAAGGGAAGACATGGGATCCAGGAAACAGGGAAGCAATGCAGGAAGAGGGGATGTCCACAAGGACAGTGAAGGAAGATTTCGGGATGACAGGAGGCATAGAGAGCACCCAGAACATGCTGGGACAGGATGCAGCACAGCAGGTTCCAAAGAGTAATATCTTCAAAAAGATAAAACTTATGAAATACTCAGTGTTTTAACATGTTAGGAGGAGATCTATATTTCTGGCAGTGAATTAGGGAATAAATTTAGGATAAGTACATAGAAAACCTCAGCAAACTGAAAAAGAGATGTTTATCCCAAAGAAATCTAACATAGCATAAAATGTTTTTGGACTGTAAATAATAGTTAGATAGTCATAATAATGTAAAATTAAACATTTACCTAATGAAAATAGCATATATTGAAAGTGTAGGAAGAAGTAGGGAGCGGCCATGCTGTACAAGAGAGCTGAATCCCTCTCCTTCAGAGTGGGAAGTCAAGCAATTAGAAAAAAAAATGAAAAAAAAAATCAAGAAATGGTAGTATAAGCCTGTGGTTTAGAAACAAGGCAGTGGCTCAGTCGGTTGAGCGTCTGACTTTCGGCTCAGGTCATGATCTCACGGTTCATGAGTTTGAGCCCCACGTCGGGCTCTGTGCTGACAGCTCAGAGCCTGGAGCTAGCTTCAAATTGTATGTCTCCTCTCTCTGCCTCTCCCCAGCTTGTGCTCTCTCTCAATAATAAATAAATACACTTTAAAAAATTATAGAAATAAGGCAAACGGGGCACCTGGGTGGCTCCGTTGGTTGAGCATCCAACTTCAGTTCAGGTCATGATCTCAAGGTTTGTGAGTTCAAGCCCCGCGTCGGGCTCTGTGCTGACAGCTCAGAGCCTGGAGCCTGCTTCGGATTCTGTGTCTCCCTCTCTCTCTCTGCCCCTCTCCTTCTCATGCTCTGTCTCTCTCTCTCCTTCAAAAATAAAATAAACATTAAAAAATTTTTTTAAGAAATAAGGCAAATGCTGGGTCACTTGGGTGGCTCAGTTGGTTAAGCATCTGACTTCGGCTCAGGTCATGATCTCACAGTTCATGGGTTTGAGCCCCGTGTCGGGCTCTGTGCTGACAGCTCAGAGCCTGGAGCCTGCTTCGGATTCTGTGTCTCCCTCTCTCTGCCCCTTCCCCAGCTCCCACTCTTGCCCCTTCTCCAGTTCACTTTCTCTCTCTCTCTCTGTCTCTCTCAAAAATAAATAAAAATTTAAAAAATTAATTTATTTTTTTTTAATTTTTTTTTCAACGTTTATTTATTTTTGGGACAGAAAGAGACAGAGCATGAACGGGGGAGGGGCAGAGAGAGAGGGAGACACAGAATCAGAAACAGGCTCCAGGCTCTGAGCCATCAGCCCAGAGCCCGACGCGGGGCTCGAACTCACGGACCGCGAGATCGTGACCTGGCTGAAGTCGGACGCTTAACCGACTGCGCCACCCAGGCGCCCCTAAAAAATTAATTTAAAGAAATTAGGCAAATGCCAAAAGTAATAGCTAAGAGTTAAAAGTGAGAAGTGGGAATGGAGGCATGGGACACAGCCTCGGGATGGCTCTTTTTCATAGAAAGACTTATGTGATACATACATAACTTTGATTTTGTAAATTAAATTTTTTAAATATGGAAAGCACCCATGGTGTGGGACAGGATGGTTGACTCAAGGATACAGAGCAGGGCCAGGCAGAAAAGAACCCAAGTGGGTTGAGACAGAGGGTCAAGCATTGGAGGGGAAAGAGAACATCACAGGTGATTAAACAGTAGAGTCCTGATCATGTCCACGTACTTGAACTTGGCCATATTCTTTCTAAAGAGCCCAGCAGGTAGAAATGGGGCTGGGAGAGATAGACAGCAAGGGGCCCAGTCACTTATCCCGTGCCCAGCTCTAGGGAGAGAGGCAGCAGGTCTGAACATGGGGGGCGTGGAGGGTGGTGATGAAGCAGGGCGAGGGTGACAGATGTTTCCCAGGGGACCCCTTTCACTCAGTCTCCTGCCTGATGAGAAGCAGGGGCTGATAAGGGGTGAAGAAGAGGACAGGTTGGGAGAAAAAAGTTCAGTCCTAACCACGGACACCATCCCCAAGGCAAAGGCTCTCTTTTCTACCGCCCAACACAAAACTTGTGTAATGTGAGGAGCCAAAGGGTAGAGTTAAGAGCTCAAGCTTTGGAGTCTTTGGGTTAAAATACCTAAAACGAGAGAGCGTCATTTAAAAAAAAAAAAAAAAAAAAAAAAAAGCGTGCCCTCTGTAACCAGACAGCAGGGCTTGAACCACAATCATGCCTCTTAGGATCCACATGACTTTGCGAAAGTTACTTAACCCCTCTGAATGGCAGAGCTGTCTCCATTCCAAACCCAGCCTCACCACACCCACCTCACAGGGTGACTGTCAACACGTGGGAGCTCCTTCCCCTCCTGCGTCCCACCTCCCACGCCCACGATATGGGGGGGCAAGGTGGCAGGGGAGTCTTCGAGAAAGACCCCCACCAGTATTACTGAGTTTTGCTGTTTCCTGGACCTGACAGGCTGTGGGGTCCGAGAAGGCCTCGGGGAGACACCTTCAACCCCCTCCCATTTGTTCAAGAACAGAGACCACACAGGTTTGCGTCAACCGGAAAGTCAGCTTTATTAGCCCACCACCAGCAGAGGGGGAGGGGAGACAGCTTGGGGACCGCGCTGGGAGGACAGGGCCCTGACGCAGGCCTTCAGGAGGTTGGGGCCGGCGGGCGGGCAGGAGGCTCCGGAAGAGGCAGCTCAGTGCTTGGAGTTCTGGCCCTGGCTGAAGCTGGACGAGCCCTGCTCCTTGAGGATGGGCCGGGTCTGGTGGCCAGAGGGGGACGAGGAGGAGGAGGAGAAGACTGTGGGGGAGAGGCGAGGGGTTGAGAAGGGTCCTGGGAGCTTAGAGGCCCCACACAGGGAGAAGGGAGGGCTGGGGGTTCAGGGGCACCCGGGAGCCTCAAGGGCCTTACCGTTGTGGGAAGAAAAGGACTGGCTGGACGCTTGCTGGGAGGAGAGGCTGCAGGGGAGAAAAGGCGGAGCAGTTAGACGCGCTGGGAGCGGCGGGGCTGCAGGGGCTGCTGGGCAGGACCCGGAAGGAGGGCAGTGCACTCACTGAGCATCCTCGCCCTCCAGCAGGCGGCGGTAGGTGGCGATCTCCTGCTCCAGCCGCGTCTTCACGTCCAGCAGGATCTTGTACTCCTGGTTCTGCTGCTCCATCTCGCAGCGCAGCTGGGCCAGCTGCTCCTCCACGCTGCCGATCAGGTCCTGGATCTGGGCCAGCTGCATGCAGTAGCGGCCTTTGGTCTCCTCCAGGCTGCTCTCCAGGGATGCTTTCTGTGAGTGGGGGAAAGGGAAAGAGTCAACAGAGGTGATCATTGCTCTCCCCCACCCCAGGCCTCTGGGCATGTTCCTGAGAGGTACATGTTTGGTGCCAGCTGGGCTACTGATGGGCCAGACAATGTGGAGAAAATCACTCCGTTGTTCTGGGCCTTAATTTCTGTGTCTATATAATGGGTACAATGACCCCTCCATCCCACTCCTGGGAAAAGAGGGGCAGAACTGTATTGTGGCAACATTGAGGGGCCGGCGGCATCACTGGTGACTTGGGGACTGCGGCGAGCCGGGGTCCTTCATACCATGCTGAGCTGGGACTGCAGTTCAATCTCCAGGCCCTGGAGCACCCTCCGGAGCTCGGTCACCTCCGTGCGGCCACTCTGCACCAGTTCGCTGTTTGAGGCCACTTCCTTGTTCAGCTCCTCGGTCTGAGACAGGAAAAGAGGAGCAGGTGTGAGGCAGCCTAGAGGTGGCCCCTGGCTGGGAAGTCCTGCAGGAGAGCTGAGCGCCTGAGCCCCACCTTGCTCAGGAACCAGGCCTCCGCGTCTCTGCGGTTCTTCTCCGCCATCTGCTCGTACTGGTCGCGCATCTCGTTCAGGATGCGGCTCAGGTCCACACCGGGGGCGGCATCCATCTCCACACTGACGTCCCCGCCAGTCTGACCCCGCAGGGCAAGCATCTCCTAGGAAGGGATGGCGGGAGACGACCAGCTCAGCTGAGCCCTTTCCTGGCCCCTGAACCGGCCTCCCGCTGCCAACACCAGCAGCGACCTCACCTCCTCGTGGTTCTTCTTCAGGAAGGCCAGCTCCTCCTTCAGCCCTTCGATCTGCATCTCCAGGTCAGTCCTGGCCAGGGTCAGCTCGTCCAACACCCTGCGCAGGCCGTTGATGTCGGCCTCCACGCTCTGGCGCAGGGCCAGCTCGTGCTCATACCTGGCAGGACAGAGGTCGAGGCATCAGGCTCCATCTGCGAGGCCTCTGAGGTTCAAAACCAACAGCCCCACCGCTTGCCCACCACCCCCCCCCAACCCCCGCCCTCTGCACCACACTCCGCCCACCGCAGCAGTGGCTCACTTGGTCCTAAAGTCATCGGCTGCCAGCCTGGCATTGTCAATCTGCAGAATGGGCTGAGCGTTCTCGATGGTGGCCGCGATGATCTACAGAGAAGGTAAAAGGACAGGCCTCGTTAGCCAAGACCCCAAAGCCTGGGGGTGAAGAGCAGAGAGGGGAGGATACGGTGTCCCCAAACTTGAGGGTCGCCTGGCTGGCGAGTCAGGCCCTACACTCTTCCATCCAGCCAGCCTGAGTGTCTTTTGCAGCCGGCTCAGGGTGTGCGGAGGGAGGCCCCCCCCGGCTCCTACCACCCCATCCTCGGCCCCAGGCTGAGAGAAGCTGAGGGAGCAACGCAAAAATCACTTGCAGGGAATAAGAGAGTCAGGGCTCCAGCCAAGCTCGGACAGCTGGATGCTGAAAAGGGACCCTCTGCCAGCAATGCGGAGTGGCCTCCGTCTATTCCCCCAAGGTGGCCTCACTCTCCCAGTTTGTGAAACAAAGATGCTAGAAAGTGATTTCTAAGGGCCGCTGAAGCCATGGCCTGTCGCAACCACCAGGGTCGCCCGCCTGGCCCACACACCTTGTTCCTCAGGTCCTCGATGGTCTTGAAGTAGGGGCTGTAGTCCTTGACCTCACTGGGCCGCTGCCTCTGGTACCAGTCACGGATCTTCACCTCCAGGTCGGCGTTGGCCTCCTCCAGGGCACGCACCTTGTCCAGGTAGGAGGCCAGCCGGTCGTTGAGGTTCTGCATGGTGAGCTTCTCGTTGCCGGAGAGGAGGCCGCCATCACCCCCTCCAAAGCCAGCGCCGAAGCCACCACCAAAGCCAGCACCAAGGCCACCTCCAAAGCCACCTCCAAGGCCACCACCATATCCTCCACCGAAGCCGCTACCCAGGGCCCCACCAAAGCTGCTGCTGCTGCTGAAGCCGCCGCCGTAGCTGCCCCCCAGGCCGTAGGCCCCCCCGGAGGAGTAGCGGGAGGAGGAGACCGACAGGCCCCCGTAGGCGCTGGGGGCCCGGCAGGACCCTCCGGCCAGCACGGAGGACATGCGGCTGGAGCCGCCCCCGATGCCGCAGGAGCCCTTCATGGAGCTGGAGGAGGTGAACTGGCGGCTGCAGGTGGTCATGATGCCAGGAGGGGAGCGAGCGAGCGAGCGAGGCGGCAGAGAGAAGAGAGAGGTGCTCAGGGAGGCTGGGAGGATGCTGGGGCAGCTCAAACCCCCAGAACCTTTATAGGCGCTGGGGAGGGCGGGGCCTCCCGACTGCTGACGGAGGGTTCCCCTGCCCGTTTCATCACACCAGGTCCCGTCCAACTCCCCACTCCGGATCAGGATTATTCAACCCGGGGTCGACTCACTTCGCTGGGTGCTGCTCGGAGTTCCCACCCAGCTCCGGGGGTGTGGGGCCGAGAGAAAAACTCACAAACACCAGTCGGCCGTGACTCAGGCTGGGCGGCGGGAACCGGCTCTCGTTCCCAGAGCCTAAGGGGCCAGCGGGGCCTTGGCACAGGCAGTTTTGTGGCGGTTGCGTCCCCAGGCGGTGAGTCAGCCCGTGAAGGACTCCCTGCCCCACGGTGACAGCCTTAGCTGAGAAAGGCCTCACCGATGCCGGCCTGGGGCCGCCTCAGGATTTGCTGTGGGGATCCTGCCTGCCCGGCTCTGGATAAGGAGAGCTGGGTTCATGGTCTAACTTTGCTTTGCTCTCTGTGTGACCTGAGGCCCCCTTGCCTCCCCTCTCTGGGCCTCTGTGTCCCCTCAGTAAAGTGACAAGGCTGGACTGCCTGATCGTGGAGTCCTTTCTAGTTCTAAAAATTCTCGGGGCGCCTGGGTGGCTCAGTCGGTTAAGTGTCCCACTTCGGCTCAGGTCATGATCTCACGGTCCGTGGGTTGGAGGCGCACGTCAGGCACTGTGCTAACATCTCAGAGCCTGGAGACTCCTTCAGACTCCGTGTCTCCCTCTCTCTCTGCCCCTCCCCTGTGTGCTCTTTCTCTCTCTCAAAAATAAATAAACATTTTTTTAAAAGTAGTTGTTGGGTTTTTTTTTTAATTCTCTGACTCTCTTTCCCTTATTGGATCGGATCCAGTGTCAGAGGCTGCCTTTGAGCCCCCAGAGTCGCCAGAAGCATTGGGTACCATGGGACCAGTATGTACCATCGAGCCAGGCGGGTGTCGGCTCGAATCCCCGCTCTGCCCCTTACAAGCTATGCAGCGTAAGCCATCCTTTAGCCCCTCTGGGTCTCAGTTTTCTCATCTGTAGAAGTGGAGGACACAACACAGAAGGACCTACACACAGAACCCCACTGGCCACTCCCCAATGGTGGCCCGGCCCCTCAGTTCCCGATGCCTCCTTTGCAGCTAGGTGCCCCCTCACCTGCCTCCTCACACCCACCTCTGCCCTCTGGCACCTCCCTCCCACAACCTCACCCTCTCCTCTTTACCCCAACACTCCCACCCTTTGAGCAGCCCACCCCCAATGCATTGCTCTACCTAGTCGTGGATGCCCATCATGAACTGTGGTGGGAGGGAGTCCCCGTCCTGCCATTAGTGCCGTGTGTGACCCCTGACCCCACCAGGAGCCTCTGAGTCCCCACACTGCATTCAAGGCTCTGTTCCCAATGCTTTCCTTTCGAATGTCCATAGATTCCAGGCTGGGCTAGACAGCTTCCTTCGTTCAGTTGAGAAGAGGGGGAAGGTGACCTCTCTGGTCACATCTGCCTGCTCCAGTATTGTATGGAGTGCCCTACACGTGCCACACAGTTTGTGAGAGGCAATGTTCCCACCACAGGATCACAGACGAGGGAGCTGGTAGGTTAAGTGGGCTTCCCAAGGCACCAGTCAACGGCGAGCTGAGGTTTGAACCCCTGCCCGTCTGCTGGCCCAGTCCGAGCTCTTCCCGCCATCCTCAACCACCCTCTCTGTGCATCTCCAACGTGCATCATTGTCTTGAATTCACCTTGTGAAGTCGGGAGGAGAGAGGGAGACCCAGAGGGAGGGAGTGATTCTCCCAACGTCACTCGGCTTTAAGTTGTAGAGCCAGGATTAGAACCCAGGCTCAGGGCATCTCCACTCGCCCAAGATGCCTTGCAGGCTGGCACCAGGTACATCCATTCTCATTTACCTCCCACAGTACCTGGAACGAGCTCTTCCCACAGTGGGCATGACCTTGGCCTCAGGGCTGGAGGCAGGATTAGGGAGCTCTGAACCCAAAAGCTGAGGATTCTTCAGGGTGCTCTGGGGGGTGACACACAGAACTGGCCACTGTCCTTGTTCTAAAGTGCCTCCGTGGCCCCCAGAGGAGCCAGAAGAAGGCTTGCCTCGGCCTGAGCACTGCTGGGTGATATTACTGGAACCTAGGAACAGGAAATTCTGTCTCAGCATAACCAGGACTTTGCTGCCGCCATATCGCGCCCCATCAGTCACTCGGCTTGTAGGAACAGGGCCCAGAGGTCTGAGCAGAGCTGGCACCCAACACACGCCTTCAGGGCCAGGCCTGGGAGACAGAACCCGATGCTCCTGCTCCCCTCTCCCAACACCAAACATGGGCAAAGTGGGTCCTGGAATCTTGGACAAAAACCTTGCCATCCCAGGTGTCAGAATGGGCCTAGAGTTCAGGTCCAACCACAGACTCATTACCCTCGGAACTAAAAATGACTCTGAGGGGTGCCTGGGTGGCTCAGTTGGTTGAGTGTCCAGCTCTTGATTCCAGCTCAGGTCATGATCCCGGGTCATGGGATCGAACCTCATGTCGGGCTCTGAGCGGATTGTGGAGCCTGCTTAAGATTCTCTCGAAAGAAAGAAAGAAAGAAAGAAAGAAAGAAAGAAAGAAAAGAAAAGAAAAGAAAAAAGACAAAAACACTATCTCTCTCTCTCTCTCTCTCTCTCTCTCTCTCTCTCTGTCTCGCAGCAACATAGATGGACCTAGAGAACATTATGCTGCTGAGTCAGACTGAGAAAGAAAAAAAAAAGATTTTTTTTCTCTCTCTCTCCCTCTGCCCGCTCCCCTGGTCACATTTTCTCTCTCTTTAAAAAAAATAAAAATAAAAATCACCTTTGAGGCCACCATGCCCCATGCAGAGAGAGAGACTTGTCCCAAGTTAAATAGAAGCAGAAACTCGAACCCGGCACCAGCACTGTTCCTGAGCTTTACATGGACTCTCCCTGTGGTCTCTGGGATGTCCTCCTTCTCTGCCTCAGCCCACCCTCCACCACCCTCCCTTCTTTTTTTTTTTTTTTAATGTTTATATATTTCTGAGAGAGAGAGAGAGAGAGGGAGAGCTTGTGCAAGCGGGGATAGGGGCAGACAGAGACAGAGACACAGAATCCGAAGCAGCCTCCAGGCTCTGAGCTATCATCACAGAGCCCGACAGGGGCTTGAACTCACAAACCATAAGATCATGACGTGAGCTGAAGCTGGACGCTTAACCGACTGAGCCACCCAGGCGCCCCCACCTCCCTCCCTTCTAATTGGATCCCTGCCCCTCCACCATTCCTAGAGTCAGCGTGGGGTTGCACATGAGCCCAGCACTGATGCTTGGGGATCTGCATGGGCTGAGAAGCTACAGGAAGTTACCAACCAACCCATCAACCCACTCAGTCAACACTGCAGACCAAGCACCCACCGTGTGCCTGGCACCCAGGGCATGGGGGTTGGGGAAGATGATGACATAGTTTCTGACCTTGGAACCTATCATTTGGTCCCAGACAGAAGACTAAGGCCGGGTATACAGCACCGCATGGCAGGAAGCCCTGGGGTGTTTGGCCCACAGGATGCCACTGGGTAAGTGTTACCCAACGCTAAGCCTCAGCAGTAAAGGAGGGAATATCAACAGAGGCTCCCTCTGGGCCTCAGAAGATCTGAATTGGCAGAGAAAGACCAAGGGGCACATTTCCAGCGTGCCAGCGAGGCAAACCTACCCAAGGTTGCTGAGAGCCAGGAGCACTAGGTCTGTGGGCACAGAGCACAGACTCCAACCAAACTGGCATGTCTCCAGGCAGCGGGTTCCTTCCCCCACCCAGGCCTCTTCCCTCTCTCCTTCACCTACCCCGTCTCAGGTATGATGAGGTCATCTCATACCTGAGTTGGCCAGGAAATATCATTGGCCAATGCACGCCTCAACATGCAATGACTCCCCAACCCGACTGATCACCAGGATCCCCACACAGATTCCCGACCCTGCTCTGACCCACTGTATCAGCATCGCCCAGGACAAGCCTGCTCGTGGGGACGTTTTACGAGCTCATAGGGAATTCTGAAGACCAGCCAGGCTGGGAAGCAGGAGACGGCCTGGGGGAAGAAGGGAAGGAGGGGAGGCCCTCAGGGGACTAAGGGGAGAGAGGGGGCTGCTGCAGGGCCCCCAGCCCATCCATGGTGGCAGCCAGAACCACAGGCTTCAGGGCAGGGTGAAGAAAGAGAAGGTCCCCAGTGAGCTCGGACAGAGCAGCGTGCAGTCAAGCAGGCGCCAGATCTGTGCTGGGCACTCAGATAAAAAGAACAAGGCAGAAAAGCCCTCAGGGCATATTAGAGACAACCCCGCTACCGCTACCGTGTGGTCAGGCCGTGATGGGGGTGCAGGGGGCCTGCAGGGAGGGGGCAGGCTCCCTGGGAGTGAACACGTGTTTCCAGTCCAGGCTCTGGCCCCGCCACTGCTCCCAGCATCTGGATGAATCTGTGAGAGCCAGAGGGTAGGTGGTCCCCCCACTCCCCCGTGTTTCACGCCCCCCTTCCGAGGGTGGGCCCTGTCACAGCCTGTCACACTGGTCTGCACAACCAAGGGGCCCTCAGGGGACCATGTGGCTGGATCAAGCTCTGTTAACAGCCTTGGCTCTGAACTGCCCTCTGTTCTCCTCAACCTCGCCCCTACCCATACCGCATAAGGACTGAAGGAGTATTGTCAGCCCCAACACTGTGCCCTGCCCGCCACCCCTAAACCGGAGCCCTTCAGGGTCCCTCCAGGCCAGGGCCTGTGTCTCCTCCTTCCCCCGGGCCCGGTGCAGAAGAGGCACAGACAGACGCCGCGCCACAGACAGAGTGTTCCTGCCACATTGTCTCCTTGCAGAAAGCACTGCCAGTCATACTTTCGGGGCGTGGGCGTGGCAGAGGAAGAGTCACAAGGGCTGGCGACTGCTGTTCCTGGCCTGGGCCTGGACATCAGGCCCATCATGCGTGTCCATCACATGAGAGTGTGTAAGGCGGCACCGAGGGTGGTTACAGACCGGTTCGCGGACAGGGGGGTGAAGTGTTTGGTGCCGGGGTTGGGAGGGGGAGGGTGTGTGGATGAACTGTGGAGTCCCACAGCTGGGCCGCCCAATCCAGCCACAGGCACGTGTCCTCAGCACCCCGGGTTGGCTTGGGGGTGCAACAAGAAAGTCCAACCACCAAAATTCCCCAAGGGGACCACAGGTCTCAGCCCCCCATCGCTCCCTCCTGTGGTCCTACCTTCCCAGGCATGGGCTGAGCACTCCAGGAAAGGGTAGGGCTTTCCGTGTCTGGGCCCAGGACCATCCCCTAAGGACCCCCACCCCCAGCAGGCGCCACTGCCTCTCCTGGCCCAGCTCTCCACACTTGGCTTCTCTCCACTCCGGCCTCCTGAGCCACCCACCCACTCACTTTGTGGGCAGAAGCTTCTTCCCCAGCAGAGGGGCGCAGTCCAGGGCTATCTGTGGCCACCCCACCCTATGACCCCTCCTCAGTCACCCCAACAGTAGGGGTGGGCCCCCAGGATCTGCAGGGAGAGAATCTGCAGAATCTGCCTAAGAACCCGGGGCGGGGCAGGGGGTGGGGCCCCTCTTCCCAGCATGACCCCGACAAGAGCTGAGTCACTGCTCCTTGAAGCCTCAGTGTCCCTATCCACACAATGGGGCGCCTCTTCCCAGACCCTCCCTGCTTCCTGGGGCTGCCATTTAGATAAATGAGATCACCGTCCAAATGAGCCACCCTCAACCCAGGGCTGGTTCTTCTAGTTGTGGCTGGAAATGTGGCGGGGCCTGGTGGGCACAGGGCCTCCCCTGCCTCCATCTGTCATCGCTGGTCAGGCAGCTGGGAGACACCAGCCTCTGATGGAGCGGAGGCTGCACTCCCAGCCTGCTCTGGTTCCGGCTCTGCACTCCAGCCAGTGGTCCCTGCCTCGACTAGGAACTCACTGTCCTCAGCGGCCCCTGGATCAGGGCTGGAAGGACCATCAGTTGAGGCTCATCCCTGTCCTCAGCGACCACAGCCTCTGAGATCCAGAGAAGGCCTGGGAACTGTCCAAAGACGCACAGCCACCTGCTCACCTCGTAGACCATGCTCTTACCACCACCCTTCACGCTCCTCCCTGGTTTTCACTAGTCCCAAGCCTTGCACCCCGCCAGGCCTCGGGGGCTGTGGCTGCTCAGGCGCAGGCCCCACCTTCAGTGTCCGGGCACTAGGAAAGTGTTTGATGGGCCCTGGTCTGATTTTACAGCAGCAAACAGTCCCAGGCCTGTCAGCAAATTGAGGTCGGGGCGCCCTTCCTCTCATTAACCTCTTCAATCCCTTCTCATTTCCTGAAGAAAACCAGGAAGGCCTGCCCCGCCCAGTGGTTTCCAGATTTACTCAAAGGAAGACTTCCTTCCAGGTGTCGGGGCTCCTCCCCACCTGGCTCATCGCCTGCCACCAGAATGAAAGGGGCTGAAGCCCGGAGGGTCCTGGGAGTGGCTAGGGAGGGACTGCCCCCCTTCCCCAGGATGCACTTCTCCACCTTCCCCACCTCCAGGCTCCTGGGGAGGGTGGTGCTGCTCTACGCACCCCCCCCCCCCGCAATCCTGGCACTCTCCCCGGGCCCCATCCTGAGCAGCAGCTGACCATTTGAGGAAACGTCCCTGAGAGAGGACCCACCCTTTCTCCCACACCTGCCTGGGGCCCTCAGCCTTCTCTAGAAGCCTAGACTACAGTTCATATTCCTGGGGTGAGGCAGTAGGAGTACCCCAGGGGTGCCCACAACCCCTTTTGGGGGATTTCCTGAGACTCACAAAGGAACGTGGGCCCTAACCACCCCGCCTGCCTCCCCCACCTTCCTTATGCTCCTGCCTCTTCCAGGAGGATCCTGATTCCTGTCCCACCCACCCCCTGCCCCCTCTTGGAGAAGGGCATGTCCCTCTTGGAGCAATTGACTGAATGCGTCATCCTTTAGGACTCTGACTCCCACCTGACATCTCCTCAGCCATTTATGGATGAGAAAACCTACTTACAGGGCAAGAAGAGGCCACCTAAGACCTCCCCGGGTATGCTGGCCTGACCCTGGGTCTGGCACTGCCTGGACCACCCTCCCAAGGATCACTGACCCTTCGGAGATGCAAAGTGCCCCCTTAAGCCCTGCCCAGACCTACTCTTTATCCCGATCCTAGATCACCCTTGACCTCCAAGTCAACAACAGTTGGTGTCCACTTTTCCCCCAGTTCACCCATTGCTCACTAGGGCCACCTCAGTGGCTACAATCAGGATGAATTCCATATGAGTCAACAAGCTTTATTGGTCAGGCAAGGGGTTATGGAAAAGGGACTAAGCCAGGAGTTGAGGCTGGGGAATCCAGAGGCTACAGGGTCAGTGGGGGAGCCTGGGGGGCTGGCCAGGAGGAGCAGAGTTCTCAGCGGGTGGTCTGGTGGACCTGCTCGCGGGAGGAGATGACCTTGCCATCCTGGACCTCTTCCACAATGGTGCGCACCTGGCGTGTGGTCACGGCTGCAGGAGACAGACACTCCGAGGTGGGGTGGGGGCCGAGAAACCCTGGCTCAGCCCCCAGTTCCCTGAGTAGAGCTAGCTCTCCCGCCACAGCCATTTGCAGTCCCTGCCTCTTCTCACCTCTCAATATCACATCCAGACACTCGTCCCTCCTGCTCTTGCCACTCCCTGTCCCATCCCCTCCCTGTGGCAGTGCCCCTGTAGGAGTCCAGCTTCCCAGATGGGAGGTTTGATCCTGACCCACTGTGTCCTTCTGCAAGACTGGGTGCTACCCAATGGGGTCTATCTCTATTTCTCTGCAGTCTCCAGGGCATGGGCTAGGCTCCTGTCTCCTTCATCTCCAGACTGGGATCTCCAAGACAAGAACCAGGTCCGCATCACCCCCATTAGACTAGATTCCCCGGGGCCAGGATCTTATCTTTCCCATCACACTGGGATCTAGAAGGCAAGGACCATGTCCCTTTCTCCCTTCAGACTACAGATCCCACGGTCAGGACTGCTTATCTGTAAGGTTCTCAAGAACAAAGACCACGAGAGACCATGTCCCTAATCTCCCCGTCAGAGGAGAGTCTCCAGGGCTAGGACCAGTTCTGCCCCAATCAAACTAGGATCTCTAGGGTAAGGACCATCTCTCTGCCCTGCCCCCATCAGACTAGTGTCTCCCTCATCTGATTCCCTTGAGCATCAGTCCTGAGCCCTAACAGGTCCCTTTCTACACACACCCCTACTGAGGATCAGCCGTCACTCCCTGCAGGTCCTGGGACTCTCCCCAGCAATGAGCAGATGGGTTGCCTGCCCCGTGCACCCCCACCCTCAGCTACCGAGATCCTTACGTTCTTTGGGCTTGTAGTGAGTCAGGCTGGAGAAAAAAAAAAGAGAGAGAGAGAGAAAGAGGAGATTAGATTTGGGTCTGAGAGTTCCACCCCCACTCCAGACCCCCAGCCCCTGGCCCCTGGCCCCCCGCCCCCACTTACTGGGCATCCTCGCCCTCCAGCAGGCGGCGGTAGGTGGCGATCTCCTGCTCCAGCCGCGTCTTCACATCCAGCAGGATCTTGTACTCCTGGTTCTGCTGCTCCATCTCGCAGCGCAGCTGGGCCAGCTGCTCCTCCACGCTGCCGATCAGCCCCTGGATCTGGGCCAGCTGCACGCAGTAGCGGTTCTCTGTCTCAGCCAGGCTACCTTCCAGGGATGCTTTCTGCAGGAGGGCAGGAGGCTCAGGGGTCAGCAAGGGGGGTCAGTGCCCCCTCCAGGGTCCCTGGTGCACCCCAGGCCTGGCAGCTCCCCTACCATGCTGAGCTGGGACTGCAGCTCGATCTCCAAGGCCTGCATGGTGCGCCGGAGCTCGGAGATCTCGCTCTTGCCGCTCTGTACCAGCTCGCTGTTGGTGGCCACCTCGCGGTTCAGCTCCTCTGTCTGCAGACAGGACACAGGAGAGTGCAGCGTGAGCTTGGGATCCCTTCTCCAAGTCAGATGACACCCACAGCCTCCGTATGATCAGCCCAGGGCCCATGCTGTGCCCACACGGGCACCTGGGGCTCTCCCCACCCCCCATAACTCCCCTGGACACGGTCACCTTCCTGATCTCCGCTGGGCCTCTCAGCCCCCTCCCAAACCTAACTGTGGGGGCAGTGTGCCTTCTCACCAGCATCCCACTTTCCAAAGCCCAGAAACCTCCTGGCCTGTTGATGCAATGGGTGACCCTGATCCCATGGGGTCGATGTGGCTCACTGAGGATAGGGCACCCCCAAGATGCCAGGTACTGGGCATCAGTCGGGATTCAGTCCTTGCCCCCCATCCGCTGGGAGAGGCCTCCAGCCCGCAGCAGCCCCCACCTTGCTGAAGAACCAGTCCTCGGCGTCCTTGCGGTTCTTCTCCGCCATCTTCTCGTACTGGTCGCGCATCTCAGACAGGATTCGGCTCAGGTCCACGCCAGGGGCGGCGTCCATCTCCACATTGATCTCACCACCCACCTGGCCTCGCAGGGCGTTCATCTCCTGTGGGGGAGGGGGGTGTGGGTGTGGGCATGCGGACCTGTCCTGCTCTCTTACTCTCCAGACCCCTCCCAAGGAGCCCCCCTTCATTCTGCCTCTACCCCCTGCCCCTCCTGTTGACTCTTGTTCATCTGCTCTGCATGGGCTCTGCCTCCACCATCAGACTGGAGGTTCCCTAAGGACAGGTTCTATGCCCCCCCCCATTAGACTCTCCAAAGGGCTCTCCAAAAATAAAATCTAATTCTTAGGCCAGTACACCTAAGACATCCCCTTGAATTCCCAAACTTCCACATAGGGTCCAGGTTCAAGGGTTTGGGCTAGAACAAGGAGACCTCCTCACTAACCCCTTGTCCTCTTGAGGGAGGCCAGGATGGGGAGAAGGGGCCTCTGCGGACCCTGGGAGGGTCCCCAGATTCAGGGAAACAAGGTGGTACATGGAAGGGACTAGGGGTCAGGGCTCCACAAACAGGGCTGCCCCATAAGGTGACCAGCCCTGGAGCACCTGCTCTGTGCTCTTCCCTCGGTCCCGGCCCTGGCACAGCCCCAGAACCCTGCCACCCCCTCCGCAGCCTTTTTGACCTGCTGCCCCACCACCTCACCTCCTCGTGGTTCTTCCGCAGGTAGGCCAGCTCCTCCTTGAGGTTTTCGATCTGCATCTCCAGGTCGGCCCTGGCCAGGGTCAGCTCGTCCAACACCCTGCGCAGGCCATTGGTGTCGGCCTCCACACTCACCCGCAGGGCCTGCTCCGTCTCAAACCTGCAAAAGGAAACAGAGACTTAGTCTCCATGCTTGGACCCGCAGGCCCAGGTCCTGGCCAGCATCCGGCCTCTGCTGGTGAGGCACCATGGAGGTGGGGGTGTGGAGCGGAAGCAGAATGCCGCCTCCGGGCCCTGGGACCCTGCGAGGCCAAGCCCCACCCCCACCGGGCTTCTAGCTTCTCTCTTCTCTGCCTCCTGCCTCGCCTCCCTCTCTCTGCCTAAGCCCAGCGGCCTTCAGAATTTGCTGCATTTGCCACATCCATGACTAAGCAGTGGACTCCCCCACCCCAGCTGCTGGCCCTTGCCATAGCAACTGCAGTCCTGGGGTGGGGAGGGGGGGACCCGGTTCCTCCCAGCCCCCTGGCCAGGGCTCACTTGGTGCGGAAGTCATCAGCTGCCAGGCGGGCGTTGTCAATCTGCAGCAGGATGTTGGCATTGTCCACGGTGGCCGTGAGGATCTGGGGACATGGGAAAGTGGTAAGGCCGTCAGTAGGGAGTAGCTCAGCCCAGACCAGGGTTTTGAGATGGATCTTCCTGCCTGGAGGCCAGGATGTGGCTGTCTTCAGGAAGGCTCTCTTCCTGCCCAGCCGCTCACCTTTACCAGGCAGTAATTGTTGGCAGAGGAGGGGCCGGCAGGGGTCTGAGGCACTGAAGCTTGCCTCCTCTCCCCACCCCCAGACCTGCCTCCTCCCACAAGGACCCCCATGCCAGGCTCCCTTCAACCAGAGCAGGCAGCCAGCTGGGAGTGCCCAGCTGGGAAGAGAGGAATGGGAGAGATCCCCTGGGGCAGAAGTTGTCCCAGAATCCCAGACAGAGCAACAGATGTGAACAACCCCCTCATTTTACAATTGAGGAGATGGTGCCCCTGAGAGGCTCCCCCAAAAGGCCCTTACAAGAGCCCTCACCAATGAGTAGTTCCAAATCAGAAGTCATGACCCCTGTTGGGCCCAAACCCCAGACTCCAGCAGGCAGCTCTGCCCTTGGAGGTCTGCTGAACCCCATTCTTGAGGGGACAGTGGGAGGGATGGGGAAACCAGAAAAATCCCCAAATAAGACACACAGAGGCCTTCCTGAGGTCCCGCCCCCTGTCTCCACCTCCCCCTCCCAGCAGGTGCCGTCTTGAACTCACTAGATCCCTCACCCCACCATCACCCAAAATCCCCCTCTTGCTTCAAGAAGAGAGATGCCCACGTATCTGGCAGCCCATGGGCCCAGCCTCTACGCGCATCCACTCATCTTATCCTCCAATGACATGAGGTGGCGGCAACAAGCTCTGTGATGAGGAAACTGAGGCTCAGAGGAGCTCCATGAGGCTCACTTGTCCCTGGCCCAGACTGCTGCCCCCCCCCCCCCGTAAAGGGGAATGTGGGCCACACAGTGGCTCCAAGGTGGGTTCCCAGAGGCCAACCCAGAGCCAAGCTGTCCTCGGCTCCCTGAGAGCCCGTGGCAGCCCCCTAGGCTGACTCCAGGCCATGGTCAAGGATACCAGACAGGGGGGAGGAGAGGCTATGCCCCCCAAATGTTCTGTCCCACCAGCAGGCCCTACCTTGTTCTTCAGGTCCTCGATGGTCTGGTAGTAGTGGCTGTAGTCACGGGCGGGCCCCGGGGCCTGCTTC
This sequence comes from Herpailurus yagouaroundi, assembly GCF_014898765.1. Classification (NCBI taxonomy): domain Eukaryota; kingdom Metazoa; phylum Chordata; class Mammalia; order Carnivora; family Felidae; genus Herpailurus; species Herpailurus yagouaroundi. Next base: position 15,641,730 of record NW_024412420.1, read on the forward strand.
TGGTACCAGTCCCGGATCTTCACCTCCAGCTCAGTGTTGGCCTCCTCCAGGGCGCGCACCTTGTCCAGGTAGGAGGCCAGCCGGTCGTTGAGGTTCTGCATGGTGGCCTTCTCCCCACCTGCCAGCAGCCCGTCCACGGCCCCAAAGCTGCCGCCGTAACCACTGCCAGAGCCAAAGCTGTAGCAGCTCGAATAGCTGCTGCCCCCGAGGGCACTGCCCAGGCCCCCCGCAGACCCCAGCCTGCAGGAGCCAGGGCCCAGGCTGCCAGACAGCCGGCAGGAGGTGCGGGACGAGCTGCCCCCCAGGCCAGAGGAGCCCTTGATGGAGCTGGAGGAGGTGAACTGGCGGATGGTGGTGGTCATGGTGGCAGCGGCGGGTGGCAGGCAGGCACAGAGCAAGAGGGCGAGAGAGGAGAGAGGTCCGAGGTGCGTGTGGCTGCCGGGACTCGCCCGCCGCCTTTATAGATCGACAAGTGGGCGTAGCGATTACAACAGGCTCGCTCCTCTGTTTCCATTCTCCTGGGCTTTCATCACTGCTGGCTGCCTGCCAGCTCCCAGGTGGCTGCCGGCCCCCTCCCCTCCCACCATCGGGGCTTTGCCTCATTTCCCCGAACCCCCGTGCTGGGTGTCTGCGCGAGTGCATGTCTCTGGTCTCAGGCCTGTCACCTGTGATTCAGGCAGGCCCTCCAGCTATGCTTTCCCATGACCTAATACGGAGAAGAGGAGAAGCAGGACGTCACCGTCACCGGGCCCTCCCAGGCAGCTGCCACCCCAGCCCAGCCCACCGGGCCCCCGTGTCTGGCAGGGAAACCGGTCAGGGAACCAGGCAGACCCCAGCCTATGGCCGGTCTCCTTCACCACATGCCACACCACAGTCTTGGCCCGGGGCTGGGTGCTGGGGAGAGGGTGAGGACTGAGACCCTGTCCCACCTTGGACACTGGACTTAAGCCCACTAGGCTCACCACACAACACAGCGACTCTCAGGTTACCACCCCATTTTACAGATAAGGAAACTTCGAGAGGGATAGTGTCCCGCTGGCCCATCTGACCGCAGAACCGGGCTGGCAGGGCTCCTGCTTCCTTCATCCCCAGCGTGCCACAGAGCCCAACACTTCCCACAGCCCCCGACACGCTGCCCCCGCCCTCTGAAGAGCCCTGGCACCAGCTCCAGGAGCTGTGATTCCATCTGGCCACACTGCCCCTATCCCTGGAAACCCCAGGGACCCAGCCTGCCCCTCTAACCTTTCCCCACCTCCCTCCTGGGCCAGGGTGGGCAAGGAAGAGCTTAAGTAGAGAGCTTAAGTGGCGAGCCGGGGGTGGGGGGGTGGGGGGAGACCATCCCTGTGAAAGGACGGCCGTGCCCCTGGCCACTCTCCTTATCCCCCCTGTACCCAAAGAGGCCTCAGGGTGAGGTGAGGGGCAGCCACCTCAAGTGCCGGCCAGATGGAAATATAAAGGACACTGCCTAAGGGTCTTCCTGAGAACCCCCAGCGAGTCCTTCCCACCCCGAAGCCTCCCCCAAAAGCCCACCCCAGTCCTCTCATGGGGCCCCCACCCGCCCTGCCCACCGCCCTCAGCCCAGCCCTGGATCCCGGGGTCCCGGCAGGCTCGCTGAATGGAATGTGGCCGTGTCCCAGATTGCTGATGGCTTCCACTTCCCAGGCAGGCCCAGACATCCCCTCCTAGCAGCTGAGAGAGATTCCCCAACAGCCCGGCAGCTGCCAAGCCACCAGAGCGAGCAAACAGGACGCCCCCCACGCTCACACACACAGCAGCCACCCCGCCCCACAGACTCCCCGAGCTGGGCCAAGCTGGTTTCCTGGGCTGGCCGTGCCACCGCCACCCCCTCTCGCCCATCAACACCTTGGACCGTGCCTTTAGAAAGCCCCCCCTGCCCAGCCCTTCTCCCCCTGATCTTGAACCCAGACCTGCCCCAGGCTGAGGCAGGGAGTTCTCTAGAAGGGGTGTGGTTCCCCAGGAAGTCTATGGGGCCCTCCCGCGGACCAGCCCATGGGGACCCACGGGCTGATTCTTAGAAACTTTCCCATCTCGATGTGCTCCCCCATCCCTTTGCCCTCAGTCTCCTGCCTTCTTCCCTCTGGCCTCCCGGGAGCCCCCCAGGCCTGGATGAGGCGGACAGAACAGGTTTGCAGGTGACAAGTGTCACCCAAGCCCTCAAACTGTCCTCCTCCCCCGTCCCTCAGCACACACCGCCCCAAGCCAATGACTGGACCAGATCACACGAGGCATTGAACTTCAGGCAAAGCTTTAATAGCAGACACTGGGGCAATTCTAGGAGGACCCTCGGTGAGGGGCTGCAGGAAACAGATACAGAAAGGCAACAGCTCTTGGCTGGTGGCCCAGATGGGCACTCAGGGTGCGGCACTAGCATGCTGGGAGCCCAAGGCGATGGCTCCCCCGTGACCCTCGAGGCTGGGCTGTCACAGGTGGAAAGGGGCCTCAGTGTGTGGAGCGGTGGACCTGCTCGCGGGAGGAGACCACCTTGCCATCCTGGACTTCCTCCATAATGGTGCGCACCTGGCGGGTGGTCACTGTGGCTGCAGGCGGTGGAGGAGGGGGCACAGGAAATCTCAGGCCCGAGCCCCTTCCCCAGTCTCCCGCACAGACGGGTCCCCGGCCTCTCCCCACTCCCTTCGGGCCAGACAGGGCAGGCTCTTACCTTCCCGGGTGGGCTGTGAGATCAGGGAAGAGGAGTACTGGGTGGCCAGGCTGCAGGGAGGGAGAGGGAGACCTGTCAGTGCAGGGGTGCGGGCCAGGAGCCCGGCCCCGTGGAGAAGGAGCGGCTGGGGAGGACTAGGGTGAGGGGAGAGAGGTCCCAGCAAACCAGAGAGAAATCACAGCTGAGAATACCACAAGGGTCAAAGGGCATTGGCCCCGTGGGCAGGACTAAGGAAAGGGGACACCCCCACAGGAGGCCCAGAGGCACTTTGTGGCTAACCAGGGATTTACAAGGAGAAGCTGAGCAAGTGGTTTTTCCATATCCCAAAGGGCCCAACAAACAGACTCTCTTAAAGCGGGAGAGAGAGTGGTTAGACTATAGGTGCGCTTTGCCATCGTCAGGGAGCAAAAAGCTGGAATGTGTGACTTAGCATGGAGATCCCAGGACATTCTCAGCCCCTTTACACTGGGGCCCGGATGTACCCTCCCAGCTCCAAGCCAGATCACCACCCACCCGGCTCCTTATCCCATCCCGGGTAATGGCATCACCAGCCAGTCATCAGAACCAGAGACCCAGGGTCATCGTCCTCCGCTCCTTCGTGGGCTCACTCAACACGTGTTGCGTCCCGCCAGGGAGCCACGCTCGCCCCCACGTCCAGGCATCTAGCCCTGCTGTTTTTAACTACAACACATCCTCTCCACACACCACCTGCCTCTCCCTGCCCTCCACCCCCGCCTTACAGCAGGGCTTCTCTGGCCCGACTCCCTGCTCCTGCCTCCTGACAGGTCTCCCTGCCCCCACCAGGGCCCTTCTGATGCATTTCTCCCTATGCAGCCAGAGCGAACGTTCTAAGACATCTCGATGATAGTACCACTCCTCTGTGCAAAATCCCTCCGTGGCTCCCCGTTTCCCACACCGTCTAGTCCAGACGCTTTCATTCGGCCTTCAATGCTCCTCACAGCGGGACCCCTGCCAGTATCTGCCAGTGTCACCTCCTGCAGACCTCTGCACCTCCCCAGCACAAACGTCCCTGCCTGGATGCAGCCGCCCCCCGACCGACCCAAGCGTGTGCCCCAGTGCCCCCACTCACTGGGCGTCCTCGCCCTCCAGCAGGTGGCGGTAGGTGGCGATCTCTTGCTCCAGCCGTGTCTTCACGTCCAGCAGTACCTGGTACTCGTTGTTCTGGCGCTCCATGTCACAGCGGAGCTCACAGAGCTGCTGCTCGATGTTGCTGATGAGCCCCTGCAACTGGGCCAGCTGGGCCCCGTAGCGGGCCTCGGTCTCCGCCAGGCTGCCCTCCAGCGATGCTTTCTGTGGGCCAAAGCACGGGTGGCTGGGTGAGACCCAGCTGGGACCCTTCTCCAGGGCGCAGCACCCAGAAGGGGGACGCATCCGCGTGGGTTTGCGGGTGCCGCCAGCACCATGGGGCAGTAACAGAGGCAGAGAGGGACCCATGTGAAGTGACAGGCTGGGTGGGGATTTCGGGTCCTCCGAATGGAAGTCTAGGAGGCTGGGCCCACCCTGGGGTGACAGGTACAGGCCAGGGAGGGGGTCGGAGGCCCTACCATGCTGAGCTGGGACTGCAGCTCAATCTCCAGATTCTGCACGGAGCGGCGGAGCTCTGTGATCTCCGTCCTGCTGCTCTGCAGGGCCTCGGTGTTGGTGGCCACCTCACGGTTCAGCTCCTCCGTCTGGAAGGTTGGGGGGGTGGTGCACAGGGGCTTGAGAAGGCTTGCAGAGGTGGGGCAGAGGACAGGGTCCACCTCCGAGCCCTGACCTCCCCGACCTGCTCCCCCAGCCCCTCCCTGGCTCTGGGGGCTGCAAACACACCCACACACAGACACCCTCTGTGCCCACCCTGGGACTCAGTGGACGCACCGTGCTTTGCATTCAATAGTCCTACTGAGCACTGCGCAAAAACAGCTTTTACTCTCTTTGTGCCTGTTACTGTCCTGGGTACTGTAGCTGCTAGGTGTGTGTTTACTAAGGGCATGAGGTATTCATCCAAACACACGCATACCTACAAATATGCTGGGGGAAGCCCCAGACAGGGATGACGGGCCCTGGATCCGTTCCCCGGGCCGCAGCATGGCTTGTGTGAGCCTGAGGCCCCTCTGAGCCCCACAATCTGCATCTGGACATGAGCAGTGGGTCCAACTGGTTTCCAAAGGTCCTTCCAGCTGGGACAGCTGTGATCTACAAGTTTTCCAGCCTGTTCTCAGGACCCAGCACACGTATGGAGCAAGTTCACACTTGCTCACGCACGGCCACCCACCTTGCTGAAGAACCAGTCCTCAGCGTCCTTGCGGTTCTTCTCCGCCATCTTCTCGTACTGGTCGCGCATCTCGTTCAGGATGCGGCTCAGGTCCACGCCGGGGGCGGCGTCCATCTCCACGCTGACGTCCCCGCCCACCTGGCCTCTCAGAGCGTTCATTTCCTGGGCAAGAGCAGAACAGGAGCTCACCAGGGCCATCCCAGGGAGAGACCCTGGGGCCGGGCCTCTCTCCCTCAGGGAGATGGGTACCAATGACCGACAGACACAGACAGACAGCCCAACGGCTCCTCCCCTTGAAGATGGTGGTGGATGTGATCCTGTCTTGAACATGCAGGGCTGTGAATATGGACCATCTCCCCCAACTCTCACTCAGAGATGGACTTTGCCCAGTTCCAATGTGTGTGGGGCGAGGAGAGATGGTAACTCCCCAGCCCATCAGGGGATGAGCCGGGACAGCCTCACTCACCTCCCTGACCACCCACCTCGTCCCCTGCCCCCAACCGCACAGGGGAAGCAGTCCCGGGCTGGCATCTGCAGAACAAGAACTTGCTAGGAGATGTTAATCTGCTGGGGCGGGGACGCAATCTGTATGACCAGCCTCAAAGCCAAGTGGAGACGCTTTCTGGGCTCCTGCTTCTCCAAGATTAGACTCCCCTAGCGTGGGCCAGCCCAGAGGTTGGCCCAGAAGGAAGCCGGAGGCTCATTAGTCCCCCTACAGGGTCTGGGATCCTGACCCTTGGGCTGAGCCTTAGGGTCTGTAGGACTCCAAGACTCTCTGAAAAAGGGAGGTGGGAGAAGGTGGCAAAGCGGTGGCGTCAGACGTGGGTGTGGCTATGGGTCAGAAAGACCTGTGCTGCTCTGGATAAATCCCTTCACCTCTCTGAGCCTCAGTCTCTTCACTGGTGAGGGAAGGAAAGAGCACCCTTCTCCCAGGGCCACTGTCAGTATCAGCTGAGATAATTGCCATGAATCACTTGTAATGTGCTGAGCAGATTTTGGTTGTTGTTATGACTATCACTATTACAATTAATTAGAGTAATTAGCATGCGTGTTCTTAGACTGATTTGCTCATCAGATAGTTAACTGCCACCATTCAATAGGTCGTGCCTTGAGGGACAAGGGAAGTATCTTTGGGGGGAGAGGGTCCTCCAGGCCTCGTGCAGGGCCCCCTGAGGGTCTCCCAGGTTCAGGGCCAGAACTAGACTGAGAGCATGGCCTTGGCCCAGGAAGATTTGGGAGCCCCAGCCTTGCTTGTTCCCAGGTGAGTTTCTCCTACACTTCCAGGACAGCCTCACCTCCTCGTGGTTCTTCTTCAGGAAGGCCAGCTCCTCTTTGAGATTCTCGATCTGCATCTCCAGGTCGGCCCTGGCCAGGGTCAGCTCATCCAGCACCCTGCGCAGGCCATTGGTGTCGGCCTCCACGGTCATCCGCAGGTTCAGCTCAGTCTCGTACCTGGAAAGGGTGGAGGCATGAGCCAAGGAGCGCCCCAGGACACCCCCTTGTACGCACAGAGAGCTCTGGTGTGCAGAGCCGGGCCCAACACCCGCCCCCGGGGACAGCCCTGGAGGCGCAGGCTCACTTGTTGCGGAAGTCATCAGCTGCCAGACGGGCGTTGTCGATCTGCAGCACCAAGCTGGCATTGTCGATGGTGGCCGCCAGGATCTGGGAGGCACAGTGGGCTGGGTGAGCAAGCACCCTGGGAAGGCCCCGCAACACCCTTCTTGCAGCCCTTTTGGAGAGTGGACCAGATAGAGGAGATGAGGGCCCCGCAATCTCCCCCTCGGGGCACCCTGCGAGAGGGCCCACAGAGTGGTGGGGGCGCAGTGCCCAGGCACAGGTAACCATGAGGTCAGGAGAGACCCATAATATTCCCGTGGACCTCACTCTCTCTTCCCCAACTGAGATCACCTCTAGGCTCGGTTGCCCCCTCCTCCAGGAAGCCCTCCTCCACACACCCCATGTGTGTCCCTCCTTCCGGTCACACCTCCACCCTGCCCATCTCCTTCACAACACTTCTCCCAACTGTGATTTTCTCCACAACTTTTTTGGTCATTTCCTCCACTGGACTCAGCTCCAGGGGGACAAGGCCATATCTGTATCACTCTCTTCGGAATCCCTAGCCCTGGGCAAAGTACCTGGCCCAGAGTCAGCCCCCAAGAAACATTGGTTTAATTAGGCAATTAATTAATTAATTAATTAACTAACAAGATTATGACCAGCCCCACCTCAAACCTAAAGCAAAGTTCTCTCTTCCCCCAGGGTCACCTGAGTGGTTGAAATGAGAGCAGGGAAGGGGCTCTGGAGGGGGCAGAAGGTCAGTTATTATTACTGCTGCTGTCACTGTTATCGTCAGAAAAGCTGAGAGGCTGTACTCCAGAGCCACGTGGGCGGAAGGAGAGGGAGGCCCCTAAATGCTGCCCAGAGGGAGGAGAGAGGAGGTCTTAGTGGAGGTGGCAGAGGAGCTGGGAAGAATCTGGAAGCTTTTAAGGCTGAGGGCTGATGTGCAGAAGGTGTAAGAGGAAGCAGCCTCAGCAGCCAAAAAGTAGCTCCAATGGCCTCGTTCTGGGCCTCGGAGTCCCCTTCGGGGCCCTGTGAAGTCTCGGGGCCCTGGGTCTCCATTTCCAGAGTGAGCCCAAGGGCCAATTTGTTACCCATCCTTGGCCTCAGTGGCCTACAGACCCGTCTCCTACCCACCTCCCTGCTCAGGAGGCTGATTGGGCCTAGCAAGGGGCCCTTGTGAAAACCCCCAAGGGGCGCAGTGACTCAGAGGGGCGGAGGCCTGATGCTCAGGCACAGGGGGGTTGTGGTGAGGAGCTGGCTGACCCCGAAGCTTGGAACGCTGACTCACCAGGGCTCCCCTGGGTTCCCTGCTGCTCAGACCAAGGCCCATATCTGATCTGGCACTCCCAGTCGTTCTGCTTCCAGGGGGCAATTGCAGGAATTCCCTTCCTGGCCGAGGTCCCAGGAAGGAGCAGAGAAAGCCCCTCACAGGGCAGCACCAGACCTGGCTCCCTACCAGGAAAGAGCAGGCCCCAGCCTGGCCTCCCCTAAACATCCCGGCATTTCTTTTAGCTCTCACCTGCCTCGGGGTGGCGCGGGCTGCAGCACCAAAGGACCCTCCGGGGCGGGTCTCGTGCAGAAGACCCAGGCACCCCGTTCACAGAATGCCAAGGCCGTGCTCTTAGAGGTCATGAGCATGTGGGTATGTGTTGTGTTCTCCTTCAGACTCACTTAATCCCTTCCCTTGGGAGCTTCCAGTCTGAGCAGGAAGACATAGCTCCTTCCCTCAGGGACCCCCAGAGTGACTTTCCATGGTCATGCCAGTGAGAAAGTGAATGAAGGAAGGAACCAATGAATGATGGAGACCCAGGGAAGAGAAGAAATGTTGGAAAAGGTCCAAAGTTGGGAGGGAGGGAGTCAGAAGCAGGTAGTAAGGACACAAGGCAGAGGGCAGGGAGCTGGCTGGCCCACACACCTTGTTCCTCAGGTCCTCGATGGTCTTGAAGTAGGGGCTGTAGTCGCGGGCGGGCCCCGGCCCCTGCTTCTGGTACCAGTCCCGGATCTTCACCTCCAGGTCGGCGTTGGCCTCCTCCAGGGCACGCACCTTGTCCAGGTAGGAGGCCAGCCGGTCGTTGAGGTTCTGCATGGTCTCCTTCTCGCTGCCCCCCAGCAGGGCGTCCGCGGCACCAAAGCCGGAGCCGAAGCCCGCGCCGAAGCTGGAGCCGAAGCCCGCGCCGAAGCCGGAGCCGGAGCCGAAGCCCCCGCCCAGGCTGCAGGTGTAGCCCCCGCCGTAGCCGCCCCCCAAGCCCGCCGAGAAGCGGGATGAGGTGACCGACATGTTGCCACAGCTGCCGGCTCCCAGGAGGCTGGGGGCCCGGCAGGCACCCCCCACACGAACCGAGGACACCCGAGAGAACCCCCCACCCGGCACACACAGGCCCTTGACGGAGCCGGAGGTTGAGAACTGGCGGATGCTGGTGGTGGTGGCAGCCATGGTGTCCACAAGTCAGGAGCAGGGTCTGGTCTGGACAGAGACCCCAGGCAGCTCTTTATAGCCAGGCTAAAACGGGGCTGGGCCCCCGGCCCTTGAAGTCAGAGCCAAAACCCCAGCCATGTAATTTATTTCCGTACCGGCCGCCCAGGGCCTGGGGCTCAGGCTGGACATGCCGAGTGCATCCCCCGGGCCCCATCCCCTGCCAGCGCCTGGCCTGGACAGGTGGCCTCTCAGCAGCCCATTGTCTGTTGGGAAACAAAGGTGGCGTTGGAGCCGCAGCCCCGGGGTAGGGTGAACCTCCATTCTCGGCCACAATTAGGCAGCTGAGCTCATCCTTGGGGGCAGTCCGGAGAACCCAGCCCTGGGAGCCAGACAGGGCCTAGAACAAGGCTCCACAAGCCTGGAGCACGGAGGCTGGTCTGGCCCCCCAACCAGCATTCCTGAGCCCCAGGGAGAGGGTGGAAAGATTTGGGATGACACCCTCTCCTAGGTACAATGTGGCCCTGAGAGAGCACACGCACCGCCCCCCCGCCTCCGCCCCCAGACCGAAGGAGAGAATCAGCCTCTACTTGAGGGATTCCCCCAGCTGATCAATCCACGTCTGCGGGAGGGGACACAGCCCCTGGCCTGGGGGATCGGGATCTGAGGGGAATAGACACTGCCGTTGGCCTGAGGAAGCTTTGGATCCAAGACTCACAGGAAGTCAATTCACAAGCCTGTTCCCTCCTTTGTAAAATGGGGGTCATTCCTGCCTCCCATGGTCTTTGAGGGAATCTGGAGAGGTGGTGGCATCAGTGAAGCTGGGGGTGGACTCAGGAGTTTGAGAGCAGAGGGAGAAAAACGAAGCAGAGAGTTAGGGTGACCGCTCCCGCTCATCCCCCCAGGAGCAAAGGAAGGCCACTCTGGAAGGGCTCCCTGGAGGAGGCGAAGCCAGATCTGTCTGTGCAGCTGGGCGTGTCCGCTAGCACTGCAGCCAGGGGAGGGCCACCCCTGCGAGGGAGCAGAGCTGTCCCACTTCCTGGCAGCTGGCACCCGCCCGCTGCCCAACAAGAGATTACAGCCTAATCTCCTCGGCGCTAATGATTTAGGCACTGCCAGGACACTGGCGTCTACACCGGGCCTGTCTGAATGGGGAGCTTCCGGGGGTGGCCAGGGCCTGAGGGATGGGCAGGTGAGGGCGAACCTGGCTCCCATGCGGGTGGCCCGGGCTCTCAGCCCACACACGGGGACACAGAGGGAGTCAGGTTTTCCATGCAGGCCTCGGCAACGGGGCTGAGGCAGGCTGCTAGAAGGACTTCCTGCTTAGAAAGTGGGTGGCCTCCAGGCGGCGATGTCTCCTTGCTTGGGAAGTGGGGACAGCACAAGCTATCTGGGAGAGGAGGGATGAACCCCAGCCTAACCCTGCTCCAGCCCTGCCTGTGAAGTCCAGGGGTGCCCACGGCTGCTGGAGGAGGATGGAGAGGGGGCTCAAAATCAAGGCGGGGGAGCAAGGTCAGACCTCCAGGGTTCTCTCACAAGGTTAGACATCAGGGAGGACTTCCTGGCAATCCAGGATGGTCTCTGGGAAGGACCTGGGGTCACCTGAGTGGGCCAGAGACAGGCCCTATCCCAGCCGATCACCCTGTCACAGAATGACATGCAGTGAGACCCTCCCCATCCCTGCTGGAGCCACCCTCCCAAGAACACCCCCTCCCCCAGGAGCTAAGTGCCTTCCTCCCTCCAAGCAGCCTCGCTGGGTTGTCTGCCTTCCACACTGAATCTGGAGCATGGCCAGGGGCCCTTCAGTGCCTCTCCCTAAAGCCCACAGCCCAGCCTTCACCCTACCTCCAAAGCTCCCAGACCCTAGTCTTGAGGTCCAGCTTCAGGGGGCAGAGAGTTTATTAACCTTCCTCCCTCCCTCCAAAATCACCAAGGCCTCATCTACCATCACCACCATTTGACCCCCCTCAAGCTCCCTCAGCCCTGACATCAGACCACATGCCAAGGTCTGGGCTTGCTTCCCCACACTGGTGATTCCCAGGCCTTCTGTCTCTGCTCTTTGGAGACTCTACTGTCTGTGGATCCCCCTAAGGCACCCCAACCCAGAAAGGATTCACATGCTGAGGGATGGGCCCAGCCAGCCCCTATCCCTGAGTGAAAGGGCACAGTTAGACCCCAGGAAGCTTCCCCGGCCCTCTGGAATGCATGACTATCCCTGGCCTAAGAAGACCTGGACATTCCACCCACACAGCTCAGGGACAGCCCTCGCCACATCTTCCCAGCAGTGCTATGAGGAAACTGAGGCACATGGCACTTGAGTGGCCAACACGCAGGTGGGGCGGGGCAGGGGGGCCCGGCATTAGCAGCAGAGCCGGGCCTGGGGCCAGGGCCGTGGCAGCTCCCACTCTCCCTGCCGGTTGGGGAAGGAAGGTCTGACAGGAGCCAGCCGGAGGGCTGCACAGAGGTCCTCTCGGCCGTGACTCCTCCTGCCCGGGCCTGTCCTCCACCCCCGGCAGGGAGAGGCCCCTGGCAGCCGAACGGGCAGCACCAGACCCGCAGCCCCCGCAGTCGTCAGCAGCTTGGCCCACATGGAAGATGAGAAGAAAAGGAGGAAGGGATCCAGCCCCAGAGGCTTCTGGGAGTCAAGCACAGTGGGAGAGGGGACCCGTGGACCCAGGGAATGACTGGGACAACTCCCCTCGTCCCCCACTGCCTTCACGCCAGCCCTAGGCTTGACTAACCCCACAGGCCCAGGGCCTCCTCTCCAGGGGTTGCTGAAAAGCCAGCAGGCTCAAGGGAGTAGAGACAGGCCTCGCCTCGGATCTGAGTGGGACCAGTGTGTGGGGAGAGGGTCCCTGAAACCACACCCACCCCTCTGATGTTGCTGGAAGGCTCAGAATGGAGAGTAACCTGGGGGCCCGGTATACAGTTGATGTTCAATAAACACATATTAATAGGGAGCGCGGGCTGACTCAGACGAGCATGTGACTCTGATCTTTGGGTCATGAGTTCAAGCCCCATGTTGGGTGTAGAGATTCCTTAAATATATAAACTTAAAAAATAATGGGTGTGTATTAATACTGATAAAGGTCACGCCACATCTGCCCGGCTTCTTGGTTCCTCTAGGCTCCCAGCATTAACTGTCACCCCCAAGGACAGTGCCTGCACTTCACCCCCACCCAGAACCCAGAGCCCAGCTAGTACACAGCAGATGCTTTCTTTTTTTTTTTTTAATTTTTTTTAATGTTTATTTTTGAGAGAGATAGAGACACACAGTGCGAGTGGAGGAGGGGCAGAGAGAGAGGGAGACACAGAATCCGAAGCAGGCTCCAGGCTCCCAGCTGTCAGCACAGAGCCCGACGCGGGGCTCAAACCCACGAACTATGAGATCGTGACCTGAGCCGAAGTCGGACGCTTAACCGACTGAGCCACTCAGGTGCCCCACACAGCAGATGCTTTCAAGTGCTTATTGAATCACTAGGGACATGGAGCCTGGGCCATGACTGGGGTGGAGACAGGGACCCAAATAGGAGACACACGATCACCTACCCTCTCCACCAAGGAAAAAGGTCCATATCAGGTGAGGTCGAGGAAGTGAGAGGTCCAGGATTCCAGGGTAGGGGGGTGATGCACCCAGCTGGGACCTTGGCTTGGCTGATGAAGAGAGGACCCCATATGCTTCAGGAATCCCAAAGACCTTCCTTCCGCCTGTGACACCTGCCACTGGGGTACCTGTCTGCCCCTTTCCATATCCTACAGACACTGAGGCTTTATCACCTCTCCTCTGGGGGACCTTTGTCTGCAACGGGATAGGCAGAGCCACCAAGCAGCTCACAGGTCCCCCGCCTGGCCAGCCTGTCCTCAGAAGTGCACCTGCACCTAGCCACACCTGCCCTCAGCTGGAACCCTCCTCTTCCTCTATTGTTTCCTCAGCCTCTGTCCTGAGGCCCAAGGCCCCAGGACCACCCCCGCCCAGATCCACCCACTGAGGACTTTTGTCCAGCTCCAAAGAGAGCCCCACCCTCCACTCCCAGGACTGTGGGACATGCAGAACATTCTTGGGGCTCCCGAGAGTCTCCTCCCAGTTAGGAGAGTTCAGAGGTGGGTGTCCCTCAATGCCCCCTTACACACCAGGAGTCTCTGGGTGCATTCTTGTCTCCCCCGGGACAAGCAGACTCAGCCACCTCCCTCTGACTGGTTTCCAGGAACCATCAGCCTGGAATGGACCCAACACATGAGATACAGCACCCAGAACACCTCACCCTTTCAGGCAGAGCCACCTCGGCTGCCGAGGGCTCCTCCCCTAAAAGGACCCAGAGGTCCGAGTGCCCCCAGTGAGACCCAGGCAGGAAGACAGGGCAGGGGAGGGAGGGGGTGGAAATGGATGGAGAGGAAGTCTGGGAGGGAAACCCAGGCCTGAGGGAGGCATGCATGGCAACTCTTGCTGTCTTCTGCCTTCCCTCCCCCTTCCCTCCCCCTTCCCTCCTCTTCCTCCTTCTTTCCACTCCCCCTTCCCTGGCCTGAGGGCGGCATCCCAGGTGGGTTCCTCTTTCAGGCCTGGGGCTCACACCCCCTCCCCACCTGGCCTGGCAAACTGGCTTGGGGACCCTAGAGCCTGGGGGACAGAAGCCAGAGACCCTGAAGGGACTCTAGGCTCCTTCCAGCCTTCCAGGCCCCACAAGTCCAGGGCCCTCAGGCCCTGCCGCACCTGCCCTCCGCTCTTCACCTGAGAGGCCAGATGCTCCCTGTTAATCTGCACCCATTTGTACCTGCTTTTCAACGCTCTAGAGTGATCTCCTCCAGGGGCAAGTGTGGCCCAGTCTCCTGGGGAGAGGCTTTGTCTCTCCCCTCAGGTTTTTAATTAAATTTTTAATTAAAAAATTGCAGCAGCAGCTGTGTCTCCCAGGAGGCCCAGGGGAGGGAGGATGAGGGGAGGAGGACCCAAGGAGAGAAGAGCAGGAGAGGAAGGATTATGGAAAGGCAGAGAGAAAGCAGGCAGGAGGCCGCCGAGGGGGCCTTCAATCCCCCTGTTCCCGACTGAGGAGGTCCACAATGGAAAGAGAGGCCGTCTGTCCTTCCCAAGGGCAAAACAGGAGGACAGAGCGGGAGCACACCTGTGCAGAGGCCTGGGCTCCGTGGAATACTCTGACCCCCCGACCTCCCACCAACTCCTCCCATCAAGGCCTGCCTGGCCCCTGAAGCTGCCCCAGCCTGCTGGTCAGAAGCCAGCTCCCTCTGCTAAACTTCACAGCCCCCTTGTCCTGCCGCCCGGCCTCAGGCTCTGGAGGCCCTGGGGGCTTGTTACTTAACATCAGAGAGGAACCCTGTCGTCAGGTAGGAACCACAGCTCCTATTCGGTCCAGGGTCAGGCACACATTATCTGTGATCAGAAGCCCAAATCCAGGGGTGGCTCAGTCGGTTAGGTGTCCGACTCTTGGTTTCAGCTCAGGTCATGATCTTGCAGTTCGTGAGTTCAAGCCCCGCATCGGGCTCTGTGCTGACAGTGTGGAGCCTGCTTGGGATTCTCTGTCTCCCTCTCTCTCTGTCCCTCCCCTCCTCAAAAATAAATAAATAAACATTTTTAAAAAAAGAAGCAGCCCAAGTCCAAGGTCCTGAGGCCAGTGGAAACTCTGTGTAGCCTTGGGCATCTCACATCCCTTCTCTCAGCCTCAGCTCCCTCCCTCGTCTGTAAAATGGGGCCACTGGACTTCCATGACAAATTCATGAGGCTGAAACAAGACAGTTTGTCAAGGCAGCCGGTGCTACGCCTTCTTCGTACGGGGGATCCAGGAAAGGTTCAATGACTCCAAAGTTGGTTGGGTGAAGCATCCCAGCAGGAACCTATAATCCTTCCCTCCCCAGGCTAGGCAGAGTAACAAACCCCAAAGATGTCCACATCCTAATCCCCAGAACCTGGGAATGTGCACCGAACGTGGCAAAGGGGACTTTGCAGGTGTGGTTGAGAAACCTGCAATGGGGAGATTAGTCTGGATTATCTGGTTGAGCCCACTGTCATCACAAGAGTCATTTATTTATAAGAGGGAGGCAGGAGGGTCAGAGTCAGAGGAGATGGGACAATAGAAGCAGCGGTCCAAGTGATGAGGCCACGAGCCAGGGAACGTGGGCAGCCACTAAAAGCTTAAAAAGGCAAGAAACAGGGACGCCTGGGTGGCTCAGTCGGTTAAGTTGTCCGACGTTGGCTCAGATCATGATATCACGGTTCATGGGTTCAAGCCCTGAGTCAGGCTCTGTGCTCACAGCTCAGAGCCTGGAGCCTGCTTCGGATTCCGTGTCTCTCTGACCCTCCCCCACTCACAATCTGTCTGTCTGTCTGTCTCTCTCTCTCTCTCTCTCTCAAAAATAAATAAACATTAAAAAAAGTTTTTAATTAAAAAAAAGGGGGGCAAGGAATATATTCTCCCCTAGAACCTCTAGAAGAAGCACAGCCCTACTGACACCTCACAGAACCCATTTAAGACCTCTGACTTTTAGAACTGTGAGATGACAAATACGTGTTGCTTTAAGCCCCCAAGTTTGTGGTAATTTGTTACAGCAGCACTCGGAAACTAATACACTCCCTTGGCCCATTCTAACACCACCGAGTGCTAGCCACTCTCACTTGTGTGAGAATTGTTTGGAGGTGGACCTTTCTAGAATCATCATCCTTTACAGCCAAAAGATGGCTTTCTGTTCATCTCTGGACCCAACGCAAGGTCTAACTCAGCACTTTGCATACACAGCGGGTGCCCAGCTGATGCCTGCTGAACGGATGCAGGCCATAAGAGCCCAAAGTTGGATTTCATTCAGCACTATTCATCGCATTCGTTGTGTGGCAGTCAGCAGGCTGGGTGCTGAGAATTCAGCACTGAGTCAGCCAAGCCCTGCCCTTAATGAGCGCAGGCCGATGAGCGAGAGACGCACAAACAGTCCATCGCGGCACGGTGTTTTCTGTGTGGTGATAAAGGTATGTATGTACAAGCACCTTGGGAGGAGGAGAAGGAAGAGACTCATTCAGACCGGGCCGCTGAAGACAGTTTCACAGGGAGGGACAAAAAGCTGGGTCTCGAAGCCAGGGCAGGGCTTTGCCAGGCAGAGGGGACAAGGGGAGAGATCATCCAGGCACAGGCGGGAAGGCACCGGGTGTGCTGGGGAACACCCAGAGGCCACAGCTGCCTCAGTATTTCCAGGAAGGTGCAATAGCAATGTTCAGGAAGATGGATCTCACAAGGAAATGCCTTCGTTCAGCTACTATTGGTAGAGTACCTGCTGCGTGCGGGACATCGTCCCAGGCTCCAGCGATACGGTCGTGAGCACAACAGACAACACCCTTGCTCTTAGGGAGCAGACCTTCTAGCGAGAGAGATGGGCAACCATCAAACCAGAGAATGGTATGTTCTCCAGGGAAACACAAAAGTGATATGAGAGTTTCAGGCGGCCAAGGAGGGCTTCTTCTAAGTGACATTCAAGGAGGAAACTGAATGAAGGAAGGAGCCAGCCGTGTACAGGAAGGGCATTCCCGGCCGAGGTAACAGCTAGTGCAGAAGCCCTGAGGCAGGACCAAGGTACACATCTTTGGGGACTAGAAAGAAGGGCCAGTGCGGCTGGCGTGGCGTGGGCAAGGGAGAGGGTGGAGCCACCTCAGGCCAAAAGGGGGCAGGGCCGACCCCACAGAGCAGCGGTTCTCATCCAGGATCCACCAGAGCTGGGCCCAGCCGGGCCTCATGAGAGATGGGTGGGCTGAGCGTCCGGTAGGCCAGGGCAAGGCACGTCCTTGTCAGTTTTTGTTTGTGTGTTTTACTGCAGACTTCCCAGAATCCTTAGCAAGCCGATGCGCATTGTGACTGTCCAGGGAGGGGATAAAGTGCTAAGCATTTCTCAAACTTACTCACCCAGGGTTAGCGGGTGGCACTAGGGTTCCATGGAACCCACTTTGGGAATCTCTGGGCCAATGCCTAGGGCAGGGAAGTGGGGAGAAATGGCTAACCGGAGGCTGGAAAGGGAGACTGCCATGAAAAAACGTGCTAAAAAGTTTGGACTTGGGGCGCCTGGTGGTGGCTCAGTCGGTTAAGCGGCCTACTTCGGCTCAGGTCACGATCTCACGGTTCGTGGGTTCGAGCCCCACATCGGGCTCTGTGCTGACAGCTGGGAGCCTGGAGCCTGCTTCGGATTCTGTGTCTCCCTCTCTCTCTGCTCCTCCCCCGCTCGTGCTCTGTCTCTCTCTCAAAAATAAAATAAACATTAAAAATTTTTTTTAAAAAGTTCGGACTTCATCTGCAGCACTAGAGAGTCTTTCAAGCTTTGCTGCACTGTTTTATTTTTAATGTGTCTATTTATGGAGATTCTAGCTCTATAAAAGGGATAGTATCGATCTCGTGGATGCCTCAGTTTCCCAGTTAATCATATCTCTCGAAGAGCCACCTCGTTCTGTTTAATGCATCATGACCACGAGCTGTAATTGACTTACTCCTGACCCTACCAAACACTTCTCTGGTCTCCAGGTTCTTGCTTTTACCCACGACAGTGAAATAAGCCTCCCCGAACATACACGACAGTGAACTTCTGCATACACCTCCGTAGGGCCAATCTTAGCGGTGGGATTACTGGGGTAAAGGGTGAATCCAGGGACGCCTGGGTGACTCAGTCTGTTGGGTGTCTGGCTCTTGATTTCGACTCAGGTCATGATCTCACAGTTGGTGAGTTCGAGCCCCACATTGGGCTCTGTGCTGACAGCGGGGAGCCTGCTTGGGATTCTCTCTCTCTCTCTCTCTCTCTCTCTCTCTCTGACCCTCCCCTGCTCTCTCTTTCTCTCTCCCTCTCTCTCTCAAAATGAATAAATAAACTTTAAAAATTAAGTTGTTTTTTTTTAAAAAAAAAGGTAAATCCAGAGCACCTGGGTGGCTCAATCATTTAAGCATCTGACTTTGGCTCAGGTCATGATCTCGCGGTTCGTGGGTTCCAGCCCCGCATCAGGCTCTGTGCTGACAGCTCAGAGCCTGGAGCCTGCTTCGGATTCTGTGTCTCCTTCTCTCTGTCCCTCCCCCATTCATGCTCCGCCTGTCTCTGTCTCTCAAAAAGGAGTAAACATTTTTTTTTTTAATTTTTTAAGGGTAAATGCGTTGTTCACTTTGATAGCTACTGCCAGATTTTCTCCCAGTGCGAACTGAAATGACGGAGAGAGTCTGCCTGAAGATACTCTAGTCCCCTCCACAACAGATGGTAGCCAGAGAGAGAGAAGGGACACGAGCAACAACACGAGGACAATTAGCACACCGGGCAATGGACGGCCGGCAGCTTGTTTCACTATTCTCTCCCTGCTTTTGTGTACGTTTCAAATTTTTCACAGTAAAGAGCGAAGTCTCCTCGGGAAGCTCTACACACTCTCACCTGCTCCGCCGGCACTGGGTCTCATCACGGCTGGAAGCTTTGTCTGGTGCTGCTGTTTTCCGAGGTTTGTCTTTTTGACAGCTGGAGGCCCCCTGCTTCGTGCTCCCTTTCTTTTTTTTTTTTTTTTTAATTTTTTTTTTCAACGTTTATTTATTTTTGGGACAGAGAGAGACAGAGCATGAACGGGGGAGGGGCAGAGAGAGAGGGAGACACAGAATCGGAACAGGCTCCAGGCTCTGAGCCATCAGCCCAGAGCCTGATGCGGGGCTCGAACTCCCGGACCGCGAGATCGTGACCTGGCTGAAGTCGGACGCCCAACCGACTGCGCCACCCAGGCGCCCCCATGCTCCCTTTCTTTAATCACGACTGAGACTGGACGTCCTCCCCCAAGTTTCTTGGTCCCTCCTTGTTTTCCTTCTTTCTTATGAACCCACGGTTCCTATCCTTTACCTAGTTTTCCGGTGGGGTCTTTTCCTTCCCAACTTGTGTGAGCTTTTGGCAAATGTGGGAGAGAGGCCTGTGGCACATGGGTTACACACGGGTTTCCCCAGTTGGCCATTGGTCTTCCAACTTTGTCTACAGCGTCTCTTCCCCAACAGATTATCTCCCTTAGATCACAGTCGATCGTTGTTTCTCGAATGCACCCAGGCACCAGGCGCACCGCAGCGGGGGTGTGAAAGCTGGACAGGGGCGAGGGCGGGCCTGGGGCTGAAGTGACGGCCCGGGAGAGAGACGGTGAGGGTGAGGACAGGACACGGTGGCCAACCCGGAGGCCTGAGCCGAGTAGGCAGCAAGATGACTCAGCATTTTCTGGGCTGAGCAGGTGGGCGGGTAACGATGCCACTGACTGGGACAGTCAGAGCGAAACGCAAGGTTCAGAGGAAGAAAACAATTCTCTACTCTCAAAGCACTTACCACCCTATGTGGTCACACCTATTTGCCTGTCTCCTCCTCTAGACGAGGGCAGAGACCCTCCCCTGTCCCCAGAAATGGAAACAGCAATGGCGCCTGAGAACTGTAGAAGTTAACGAATAAATGAATGCCCTGAGTGCGAAGTTCCTCTCAGAGCAGAGATGTCAGGAAGTGAAAGGAGGCATTCACAACTCAAGGGACTTTCTCCTCCACAATGCCTCCCTCCCCCGGAGTTGATGGGGATGATGGCCACGCCTTGTGTGAGCCAGCCAGACCCGGCTGTGCCCACCAACCGGTACCAAAAGACAAGGGGCTGCATGTGATCCTGAGAACTCCAGAATCCACAGGTTCCTTGGATATGACAGGCTGAGGGACCTCTCTGGACACCAGGCCAGGAAGGCCTCCACCTAGAGGTGAACCAGGGAAGCAGGAAACCAGTGAGGTCACCACGGAGACCGCAGAGGCAGAACCCTGGGCCTAGAACCTTGGAGAACCTTCTAGAAAGACTGGCTGGCTCCAACAGACCACAGTGGCCCAGGGGAAGACCTCCAGGGCAGGTGAGGCAGGCCGGTCACGTTTCTGGGGGGTGATTTCAAGCTCACCACCTGGAGACACTGGTCAGGGCTGGAAACCCTGGCAGTGCCTGACCAGGGAGCAGAGGGAGGGAAAAATAGAGGACACTATGGGGTTCCCACCTCATGTAGGCATCTCATCTGACCCTTACGCTTGGTAGCTCCCAAAGGAGAAGCCAGAATGCTTGCATCAGAACTCCAGGCCCTGCTCTTTCCAAGAACCTCCCGGATTAAACCCGGACGCCCGAGAGCGCAGGCTGGAGCCTCAAATCTGTACCTGGAACGCCCTCTGCTGGCCACCCCGGGTCACGCGCCTCTGCTTCGCAATCCTCCCCCGGCTCCTCACACCCGCCCCTTCTCGCCATCTTCGCCTCCTCCTTCTAGTCCCATGACCCTCACAGCCCCTGGCGTCCAGGTTGGGCCGTGTGTCCATTCCCCTGCCTCCAGGCCGAAGGACACGAAACTCCTTTCTGCAGCCGACCTGTACATTGATCCTGCCCATCCTTCCGTTCTCCATCTCAAAACACGGCCCCGAATCTGGCCCAAAGCCCTCCTCCCCACCCCCAGTTCAGGTGGTTCTATTAAACCGCTTGCCCCAAAGTCAATCCTCCTACCCAGCCTCCCCCAGCCCCGACTGTGACGTTCTCTAAGGTAGGCCACGCTCTACTCTGTGGGGACCACCTCCTACCTGAGGCCAGCTCCCGAGAGCCAGCAGGTGTCCTTGGTTCGCCCTCCTTGGAATACCCCACACAGAGTATGACCCCCACTCCGTTCACAAAAGATGGAACGCGTCTATGTGCGAACCGTTGTGAGTGCCCAGTGTGCATATCTGTGTCCAGGCGCGGCCCGTGCGTGTGGCACAGGGAGTGGGACCCCCTCTGTGAGGTCTCTGCAGGGGACCTCTGAGCAGGTGGGCGGGTAACGAGGCCGCCCCCGGCCCCACCCCTGCCGCCTGGCTCAGAGAGGAAAGAAGCTGGCGTCCCGCGCCCGCAGGGGGCAGCACCGAGCCGCTCTGGCCCCGCCGCGTACTCGATCCGAAGGAGTCCCGGCGGCGTCACCGGCCAAGAAGGGCTTCAGATCTACAAAGAAAGCAAAGAAACCCTGTGGGTCTAAGGGATGGCATGGGAAGGGGCACCTGGCAAAGTTTCCAGAACTTTGAGTGGCGGGTTCACAGGCGTTTGTTGTACCTTAATTTTTAAATCCTGCCCATATGTTGTAGGTATTATTTTAAATCTATTCAGAACTTTTTTTTTTTTTTTAATAATTATCTTCGGGCTCTCTCTAGGACAGGAAAGACCCCTCACTCCTCTGAGTAAGCCGTTGAGGGCAAAATTGAGCCTTCCAGCCCCCTGGGACTCCCCAGAAAGCCTGCGGAGGCTCTGAGTTTCCCCGGGGTTGACCATGGCCTTGGGCGAGGGCAGAGCAAAGCTTCTCCTACAGCCCCGGGTCCCACCAGCCTCCCTCCAGGATACGCATTTACACACAGCTCACACGCACATCCACACACTCACGCACACCCACAGCTCACACGCACAGTCACCTGTTCACAAGCCGGCCTATTCACTCAGACTCGGCACACACACGCTAATTCACACTCACACATTTACACACAGCCCACACTCATTCACACTTTCCTTCTCGCACAAATCACACTCACTAACTCCCCCTTGCGCACGCGTGCATTCACACCCACCCAGACTCCCACATTCACACACTCACAGCTCTAACATACTCACACTCACATACTCTCACAGACTCACACACTCATAATCACCGACACATACACTCACACTCACAGATTCATACACCCCCACACACCTTATGTACACACTTATAGACTCCCATACTCATACTTCCAGTCAGCTTGTATGCACATTCGCACAGACTCTCATGCCTTCCCACTCACGGACACACACCCTCTGGCTCACAAACCCTTACACACACACACCCATTCAGATCCACATTCACACATTCAGGCAGGCTTCACAGCCTTATACACCCGTACGCATTCACAGACTCCCGCGCTCACATTCTCACATACTAGCGGACATACCTGTGCGCCTTCACACGTGTGCACACTCAGCCTCTCGCTGCTTGCGCTTTGCACACTCATTCACACACTCACACAGAGCAGCCGGTTCCCACTCACGCTCTGGCCCAGTGACCTTGAGTCATCACAGGCAGAGAGAAGGAGCTGGATCTCAAGAGAGTTCTGGGATCTTCCCAGGAGGCCCAGTCCCAAGGTAGAGAGAGGTTTCTCCTCAGACTGAAGGAAGCAGTTCATGTGACAGCCCTGTGCGAGTCCACATGCCTCAGAGGGAGTCCCCAAACTTCCTGCACTCGTTCGCTAGCTTGTTCTCTCGCTCCCTGACCTACCTGAGGGCGAGCCCGGGGACACGACACAGACACATAGCGAGCCCTGATCTTGGGGAGCTCTGTCTCCAGGGGAGATGCCTGGACTTCACGAGCTGGCTGAGCAGGGCATCATGGGGGCCTGAGCGGGTGGAGCTGTGGAAACATCTAGGAGGGGCCCCTGTCCCAGCACAAGGGGCAGGACAGCTGGAGAAGGGGTCTGAACAGGACCTGCACGCATAGGGGTCACAGGTAGACACCGGCCTCCCAGGCCTGGGGCCTGGCACCCTCGGGAAAGAGCGAGACCTCCTGGACGAGGGGAGTTAGCCAGGGAAGCAGAGATAGGGGCTGGGCCTGGAGAGGCTGGAGGGGCCACCTGTGGAAGGCGTGTGGCCTTTCTCTCTTTAAGAGAAAGGCCACAGGGAGCCCTGATCAACTGTGCAGAACGGGAGAGGACGCTCCACAGAGGCTGACAGTGCGTGTCCAGAACTGGCAGGTGCCCTCAGCCCCCAACCCAGGAACAGAGCTGGCCCAGAGAGCAGAGCCACTGGTCCATGAATGCCCACAGATGCTTCCCTAACTTGTCAGAATGAGTGCCCCATGAGTGACAGAGGGTCTGTCTATATGAAGGGTCAGAAACAAACACATAGCCCTGAGAACCTGGTGATCTTCAGGAAGAGTTGCCAGCTTCTCCCAAAAAGCCCGCCCCCACCAGGCCACTGGCTCTAGACCAGCCAGAAGCGAAGGGGTGCGGGGGGGGGGGGGGGCACCCCACCGCAGGGAGCAGGGTCCGGGAGCTGGGGATAGTTCAGGGAGGGTGCTGTGCCCTGGGTCCCCAGCCGGGACCCATTCCTGGACGAGGGAGGGCGGGACTGCTCCGACCCACACATTCCAGCTGCTGCCACACCCTTCCAGCCTGTTCTCACCTGTTCCCACGGTTTCCCAGACTGCCCTGGGCCCGGCTCTCACTGCCAACTCCCAGAATCCCTCAAGGCTCAGAATCCAACTACCAGGGACTTTGGTCTAAGTGTCCAGAAACCCACTTCCACTGGGCCAACTGCCTCCCCACCAAAACACACACACACACACACACACACACACACACACACACACACACATTGAACCATTCTCAGCCCCAGGACACAAGCAGGGCTTTCAGGGAGTTGAGGCACTACTTTCCACTGCAAACAGCACCACCCTCTGGGACACAGTGCTGCCCTCTTGCCACAAGGCCCTGGGCTACACCTCCTCAACACCCCCTCTCCCCGACCCAGGTACCCTGGCTGCCTGGAGCTCAGCCTGCCACTCTTCACAGGTGCAGGCATGACATCCCTGCTCATCCCCCAGCCTCTCCTCCCACCGCCCTGGTGTCACCCTTGCTGATTTTGCATGCAGGACGGAATTCCCACGCCCCCCTACCTGGGCCCAGGGCCAGGGCCCGTGTGTTCCCACCAAAGCCTGGGAAGTGATCTCTGCAGCCCGAGCTGCCCTGGGTCCTCCCAAGAAACAGCCAAGCCCTGCCTGCTGCAGGGGCCTGACGGAGGACGCCCAGGTCTCACAGGCTGAGCTCCAAGCTGCTGAGGCTGCAGAACAGGGTGACGGGCGGGCAAGGGGTGCCCTTCAGCCACTCACGGGGGTTTGAAATGCCATCTTCACCAGCAGACATCCGAGGAAGAGGGTAAACAGTGGCCAGAGTCCCCAGATCCCAGACTTGAGGTCCTCCCCCCACCCACCCCCAATCAGGAGCCTGGCCTGACCTGCAGGGACTCATGGGGAAGCTGGAGAGCTGACCTGGCCTGGGCTGGGCCTGCAGAGCTTGGCTGGGCCGAGATCCCAGCAGGGCTTCCCCCCGCAGAAAAGAGGTGGGATCCCAGCAGAACCCACCTTGGGTCCCGAGCCACTTCTTCAGTCTCAAGGTCACCTTCCATCCACCAAGAGCCCCGGGGTTTTGTGCTCCTTTTACAGGAAGGGAAACTCAGGCCCAGAGAGAGGCAGTGGACTGTGGGAAGAATTTTACCACAAGTGAGGGGTGGGGACTGACCTCCGCGGACCCCCATATGTCTCCCTCCCTATCCCAGATGCTGACGCAGGGGTGCGGAGGAAGCAGGGCCCCCATAGGCACATGACCCCACTCATAGACTCTGTCCCCGGCCCCCAGAGCTCCAAGCTAGTGAGGACAAAGTCTTCCCTGAGAAACTGGGGACAACAAACAGAATGGGACCCAGCTGCTCGAGGGGGGGGGCCTTGCCACCCCCAGCTTTCAGACACCCTTCACTGTTCCACCAACATTTGCTGAGCGACGAGCAAGACTAAGGCCCAGCCCACAGACTGTCTTAAGCCTCAGCCTCCAGCTCTCCAAGCACAGAGGACACGTGTAGGGGCACCCCGAGAGCCCAGGCCATTGTGGGGACTGCGCTTTAGCAGGCCGTCCCCACCAGGCTGCACCCCACCCAGCAAGGACACGCAAGGCAAGCAGTTCCCGATACCGCCATTCCGAGTGGGTGCCAGACATGTTCCTTACAAGGCTGCAGAGCTGAGCTGGCTCAGACAGGCGGGGGCCCGGGAGGGGCACAGAACACCTGGCTGGGCCAAGCCCGGACGCACCCCACTCGTGAGGAATGTGGACGCCGCCCGGGCCAGCCCTGGGAAAGTTGCCACCCCGCTGGCTCCCGCCCGGCCCTGACTCAGCCTGGGTGGGCCGGGAAGGTGCAGCCTCAGCAGGACCTGAGTCTCTCCCACCCCACCCTCCCCGCTGGCCCACTGGGGACCGAAGCCGGGGGACGGGGCCTGAGAGAGGGGCCAAGAGCCGAGACGGCACCCACCGGGCCTCAGGATGTGGAGGAAAGGCAGGGACTCCGTCAGACCTGTCCCTCTCCTGCTCTGCCCAGGGGCGTGCCCCCTTGAGAGTCCCCCACATGTCAGGAGAGCCAGATGCTCTAAACACAGTGGTCTGCGCCCGTGTGACCCTAGCATGAGACTTGTCATTTTTCTGAGTCTCAGTTTCCTCATCTGTAAAAGGGGCCAGCGATGGCTCCTCCCCACAGTGCAGGGCTGAGGTGGTGGGGAAGCTACGGCTGAACCAGGAAGCATCGGACAAGCAGTGGTAAATTAACCAGGACTTTGACCAGGCCTGGGAACTTGGGGGAGGGTCCCGCCAGCTCTGTCAGGGTGCTTTCACTCTCAGAGGAAAAGCAGAAAGACCCTGGGGCCCCACCTCCCCCTGAGTCACAGAAGCATCTGCTGAGCCCCCCCCAGGGAGCTTGATTAGGTCGGTGCTCCCTGCAGAGCTGAGTGATTCCATGGGTCCTCCGTCCCCATCATCCACTATGGATATGCTGAACTCCCCAGGACACGGGCTGTGTCTCTCCCTCAGCTACGAGATCCCCCACGGCTGCGGCCACGTTTCTCCCCCAGAGGGGATCCCCAGGGACTGAGACCCTGTCTGCCTTTCTCTGTCTCCCCACATTCTCTGACCTGCTCCACAGAGACCAAAGACCAGTGAAGATCCAAAAACCTGCCCTTCCCCACCCGGTGCTGCCTCGACTTCCCCAAGCCCTGACAATTCCTCTGCTCAACCACCAGCCAGCTCCCAAACACCAGGCTGGGCCTGCCTCACGGTCGGCACCTGCCTTCACCCCCAACCTGGGGGCCGGCCAACCGGCCACCCCTCCTGTGCTGGGGAGGAGGCCGCCTGTCCCCAGCCGGGACAGATGGGCCCTGGCAGACCCTCCCTCCCTGGAACTCTTCCCACTGCCCGGCTGGCCCAGGAGAACTTTCTTCCTCAGACCCACACTTGTCTCCTGTGACTCAGGCACAGTCCCTGTCACCTGACCATTCTCCCAAGCCCTGCTAAGTCCAGGGCCGGCAGCAGGGGCTGGGGTTGGGGGCCACACAGTCAAAGGCAGCTCGGCAGCAGTCTTGGCTGGCCGGGGAAGGGGAAGGGAGGGGAGGGGTCTCCAGACCCATGGGGCCCCACCACCTCCTGCCCAGCTCCCCTACCCTTCACCCCCAGCCAGGCTTTGGCCAGGCGTGCAGGCCCGGGTTGGGGTGCTGCGTTGGCAGGACAAACAGTCTCTAGTGTTGGGTGTTGTGCCTCGGTTACCAAGGAGGGAGGCTGGCTCCCTGCCGTGTTTGGGCCCCAGGGTGAATGCGTGGGTGGGGAAGGAAGGCAGAGGATTTGGGGTGTGGAGCCCTGGCTTTCCGCTCCCAGGGCCTGTGGGCAGGGAGGGCCCGCTGAGACTCGCAGCTCGCTGGGCAGACTCAGACTTGCTCCCGCCCTACCTTTTGCTGGCTCGGGGACACGCCAGGCCAGGTGAAGCCTGCTGGGGGGAGGGCGGGCTCCTCTGCCGCTCAGATTTGGGGCTGGGGGGCTGGAGCCCCAATAGGGCAAGCACTGCAATGTCCCAGGACTGACCACACCACAGTCTGGCTCAGGCAACCCAGGAGAGGGTCCCAAGACCAGGCCAAGTCACTTGGGCCTCAGCTTCCCCACCTGTAAAGTATCAAGAGCTAGCGTGGGTCGTCCCTGAGGGGCCCACCCGGTTCTGCTCTTCCCTCATGAGCTGAGAGACTGGGGAGTCAGGCTATGAGCTGGGAGCCCCTGGCCCTGAGGGCTCCTCCCACATCTGTGCAGGCCCACTGCCCAGGCCGGGGCTGGCGCCCGTGAGTGCCAAGGGGTGGCTGAGCACAGGAGCCCAGGACTGTGACCAGGAATGGCTCTAGAGAGGAGGGGCCTCCCTCTCTGCTGGCCCTGATGGTAGGGGCTAGTCTTTCTCCCTCTCCCAGTAATGGCCGACCGATAGCCCAAAGAATCTGGGCCTGACCCCCGCGACTTCTCGCCCGCTCCCTGTCATAGTCTCAGTCCCCTGCCTGTGTACCTGGCTCTCTGCTGGACACTAGGGAGGCGAGACCAAGGCCCTATCCCAGTGCTGGGGACACAGGCTGGTGCAGGAGGCCCCGGACAGCAGCAAGGCAGTCCCCAAGAAGACAGCGCTGGGAACGTTTCCAGGGGAAGTGGAGAAGCTGAGTCCAAGGCTGGGGTCGGGGGGGAGGGGAGGCTGCCAGGGGAAGAAGGGGAAGGGAGTTGAGCATGCCACAAGAAAACACAATGAGTGTGGGCATTGGGGGTGGGAGCCTGGAGGTAAGGCCAAGATGGGCAACGAACTAGTCTGTAAGGGCCTTGTGGCCAGGATGAGACACTAGAAATAGGGTTCATCACGGGCGGGGGGGGGGCGGGGGGGCGGGTGGACATGACCCCAGACGGGAGAAAGCCATCTCCCACAAGCAGACACTATCACTCAGCTCCAACTGAGACTCTGGGCACCCCACCCCCACCCCCACCCCGCCGCGGGAAATCCCAAGACCTAGGCCTGTGCTTTGGATAAACACATGAGCTAATAATGCCAATCCAAGCCAGACCTACCCTCCAAAGCCTTCAGTTGGCAAAACAAAAGAGAAAAGACGCCTGCCTGTGCAAGTGCTGGGCTAGGCCACTGGGCATGGGGAGGGGGCATGCATGGGACTGGCGGGGCTGGGAGCTGACGGTCCTGGGCAGGAATGGCCCCCGGTGTGTGGCCCCCCAGGGGGAAGGAGGCCCCTTCCTAAGAAGCCACCCCAGTTTGTGCCTGCAAATGTGGGAATCCCAAAACGGACAGATCTCATCTGTGCTCAGGAAGACGGAGGAAGCCTCTCCATCTTTAAGGTTTAGAAACTGATTCCAAAATAACACCCGTGCAGGCCAAACAGAACATGGAAGTAAGAGAGCCTCGAAACTCATGGGGGACTTGAGGGCAAATGGCCCCCTTGACAAAAGAGTAAACTGAGGCCCAGAGGGGGAACAGGCCTGCAGACAGGATGAAGTCAGACCAAACCTTATGACTTTCCTATGCACCACCCAGACCACACCACCTCCCGGGAACCCCCAGAACAGCCGCACAGACAGTTCCCACCCACTCACCTGCCCCTACCATGCAGGCCGCACCACAGCTAAAGGGGACGGGCCGTGTGGCCCCCTCACTCACCACCCTCCCTCCCCGAGAGGCCTTTGCTCCCCACACTTATTGGTCCCAAGTTCTCCCATACCCTCTGACCTATCTGACCTCACAGCAGCCAGAATTGTTCTCCCACTGTGCAGAAAAGGGAAACCGAGGCCAGAAAGGCCAAGCCATTGCCCAAAGTCTTTCTATGACAAGTTCTAGAATGCGGGGAGGGGGCTCTGTGCCTGCGTGCAGGTCCCTGTAACTCAGACGGCAGCAGGGAGGCCCCAGCTTGCAAGGCAGGGAGGGCAGGGGTGAGTCAGGTGCAGGACCGGGCAGGTTCAGAGCAGCCCCAACACAGAGCCAAGTCCAGAGAAGCCAAGCCTCAGGAGCCGTCCCTGAGTCTGAAGCAGGGGCTCAGCAGGAGCCCAGGTGGCCTCAGGGTCAGGGCTGAACACACCCAGGGGAAAAAGGAGCAGCAGAGAGAGGCCAGGGTGCTGAAGACCCAGAATGTCAGCAGCCCCCACACCCAGGCCCGCACAGGGACCACTGCGTCCCACCTCTCTCTCTCTCTCTGGCACATTCTGCTGTCCCATCCCTAGCCCACTTCTAGCCCTAGGCCACAGCTAGGTGTTTTAATGCCAGCCTTGGGGACAGGGGTCACGTAGTAAGAAGAAGCACCCCCTTCTAGGTTGGTTGGTGCCCCAGAGCCTCTTGGGCCATCCATATGTTCAGCTCTGGGCCAATCCCGTGCCCCGGGGACACAGGATCAGCAGGACGTGGGCCTGACTTCAGGTAGTTCACAGCTCAGTGGGAGATGAGGAAGGGGGCAAGTCAGGAGCCCCTGGGGCCTTAATAGAGACAGGCATCCTGGGAGGGTCTCCTAGCAGTGGAATGTGCATAGGATTCTTCTCGAAATTTAAATCTGGTCTTTTCTTAACTTTTTATTTGTATACAGAAAAATGCACACATAATTCACGACTGTACAACTCAATGACTCTTCGTAGAGCGAACGCACCCATGTGACCAGCACCCGTATCACAAAACAATTTGAGTGGCCTCCCGGGGGTTGCCCCCTTCCAGGGGGTGACTTGTTTCTGGCAGCATAGATTCTTTTGGCACAGTGTGGGCTTTATTTAACTAGCCCATATAATATGGCTTCTTTTGTCTTCTTGCTCAACCTTACAACTGCAAGAGTCTCTCACTGCTATAGAAAGTCCTGCCAAGTGACTAGCACATCCCAGACAGGGAAACTTGGGGAGCCCGGCCGACGCTTGCTCCCATAGCAAGCGTCCAGAGCTTGGAGGACCTAGCAGCCCTTCCTCCTCATCCAAAAAGGGTCAGGGCTTAACTTCAGACCCGCTCCCAGCATGGGCATCAGCAAGGAGTTGGGCTCCATAGCCCAAGGCCTCCCTCAACAGCCCGAGTCTTCTGTCCTGTTCACCCCAGTCCCCAAATCCAGCCTGCTCCTCCTCCCCCATCAGGAGAAGAGGAAAGGCATCAGAGGGATATGCTAAGGATATGCAAGTTATACACAAATATACCCAGGCTCCTTGAGTCCATTTGGACAGTGGCCAGAGTGCGTGGAGACCCAGACCTCCAAACACCAGGTGGAGAGATCACCTTCCTGCTCACTCCTGACCACAGTCCTCCCATGAGTCCCTAAGATACACAGCGCCCCCCTCCCAAACCTTCACCCGGCCTGCTGCCCTCCTGCTCTTACTAATTCAACTTAGTGGGGGCTGCAGGGTGGAGGTCCTGAGGTGGTCACAGCCCCTGACCTCCAGGAACTCACAGTGTGGCAGGGAAGGGCACACAAATGCAGCCACCACTGCCCGCTAAGAGGCGGATGGGACCTGAGGGCTCAGTATTTCTGGGCATGGCTCGAGCCTGCATTTCTGGCCAGCTCCCTGGGCATGCTGGGATACTCCTGCCCCAGGCCACACTGAGAGTAGTCGGGAGTACTGGCAGTGTGCGCACAGTGCCTGAGAACATGAAGGGAGCTGGGGGGAACCAGGCAGGAGAGGAGCTAGGGATGCAATTGCAAACCGGCAGTCCAGGATCAAATCCCTGCTCTGCCCTTTACTCATGGTGGGTACGTGGGCTCCCATCCCAGAGCTTGGGGTCCTGAGCTGAGAGGTGCCCACCAATAACAATCGCCCCCCCCCAACCCCACCAGGTTCTGGAGGCTTCCGTGAGTCAGAACTTGCCAAACGCCTCCGTGGAGCCTGGCATAGTGATCGTTGGGAGACTTTGTTAAAGCCAACGTTGATTAGGAAAGGGCACGAGGGAAGTTTTGGGGGGTGAAAGAAATGTTCTCCATCTTGACAGTAGTGGTTCCTTGGACATACATTTGTCAAACCCATGAACTCCACACTTAGATGAATATCTCAATACCTCAATAAAGTTGAATTTTTACAAAGTGACCCATGAGATTGGGCATCATTAGATGAAAAGGACTGGGGTGTCATTAGGAGGACAGAAATGCCAAGGCACGAGTGGGAAAATGCAGCCGGCGTATTGCCAAGGAAGAGACGTTACAGGTACAGTTCTCTGGGTGCTTCTGTGAGGCGTGGAGAAGATTCAGGGACTAAAACTGGAAGGAGAGTGTCCTGCCTCACTGCGAGGGTTGTTGGACACCGGGGTTCACGGAGCCCCTACTGACTGCTCCCGAATGGCTGACACCAGTCAGCACTAATTGAGCACCTACTATATGCAAGGCACTGGTTTGGGACTTTACCTAGTCGAGGGGTGACCTCACCTAAGGGCAAAGAATGGTTTTTACTTAAAAGTAAAAAATAAATATTTTTTATTTTATTTATAAAAAATAAAAAAGAACAATATTTTGTGACACATGAAAATTGCCTGAAATTCAAATTTCAACGTCCATAAAGATTTATCGGGCCATGGCCACACACCCGTTTGTCCATGAATTAATGGTTTCACGCTTCAAGGACAGAGTTGAGGACTTGCAACAAAGACCACATGGCCAGCAAAACCTAAAATACTTGCCATCTGGCTCTTTCCAAATCAAGTTTGCCTATCAAGCCCATAAAGCAGAGATTAAGGACGCACTGTACAAAACAACGAGGAAGAATGAGGGTGCCACACAGCCCTCCTCCAGGGCTGCGGTTTGGACCCACTTCCGGCGAACCCCTCCTCCGTCTCCCAGCTGGTAAACCGGGGCCACCTCCGCCGCGCGCTTGGCCGAGCAGCAGTGCCCCCTGCCGGCCGTCAAGGGCTGGCCGGCGCGCGCTGAGCCCCGACTCTTCGCATCTGCCGCCATCTGGTGGCCTTCTCCGGAAGTGCACCCAGGGGCGCAGATGGCGTGGGGTCTGAGAGAGGGCGGGGTCGCTGTGGCAATTTCCCAGACCAACGTGCAAACTATTCCAGGCAGGGGTCGAAGCCTGCAAGCCAGTGTCCGCTGAAAACGTTTCCCTTGTCCCTGCTTATTTGATGGTTGAGAATACAGGTGGCCGTGCCCAGCAGCGTGCCTCGATGTTTAACAAATGTTTGCTGACTGTGGCTCTGAATCTCCAGTTCCTGGGGAGCTGAGCAAAGAACTTGAGCTGTCGCCACGGGGTGATAGGAGAGGACTTGAAGGTCTGCTGACCCAACTCCCCCTGTCTATGCATTTGCCTTTGCATGCTTCCTTCATCCTTTCCTACCTTCATTAGTTATTCATTCTTTCTTTTTTTTAATTTTTATTTTTGAGAGAGAGAGCAAGTGCGAGCAGAGTAGGAGCAAAGAGAGAGGGGGACAGAGGATCCAAGGCAGGCGCCACGCCAGCAGCAGCCAGCCGGATGTGGGGCTCAAACCCACAAACCGCGAGATCATGACCTGAGCCGAAATCTGACAACCAATGAAGCTACCCAGGCATCCCTCGTTTTTCATTGTTTCTTTCAACAAGCTTTTCTTGAGCACCGAGGGAGTCACTTTGCCAGACTGCTGGACGATGGAGAAACAACTGAGAACAAAACAGTGTGGTCCCTGCCACGTGGAGCTGACAGTCTGGTAGAAGAGACCAGTAATTTCAGTATAACATGACAAGGCACAAGCCGAGAAACCTACAAGAGCAGCACATAAGGTGGCCCGACCTTGTGGGATGTCAGGAAAGGTTTCTAGTGCCTGCAGAACGGATGAGCTTGCCAGACAGAGAGGGGATATGCATGTGCAAAGGCCCAGAGATAACGAGTATCCCCAGCAAGTTGCTGAAAGAAGCCTGAGAGGCAGGAACACAGAAGGGAATGAGGACAGGGGGCAAGAGGAGCCTGGAGGGAGAAAGGGATTGTGCCAGCAAAACTTCCACACTGAGTGAATGCCAAGTTCAACTGGGAGCTGCTGCAACATCTGGGCAGAGGCAGCGCACTTCTGCTCCCTGGGCTCACCCATTCTATGTCTGGGCAGCGATGGTTGCTGGAAAGTTTTCCCTCATTCTGGGATGAAATCAGCCACCCTGGAACCTCCCCTGCCCACAAGCCCCCTGTCCTGCTGGGGGCACGCACAGAAGGATCAGGCTCCCTGCCCCCAGGCCAGCCCCTCCCCTTGTCACAGCCTCACTGGCTACATTCCGTGGCAGAGGCAAGCGGGAGGGCTGGACCTGGGCTCTAGGTGCAATCCCGCTCACCCCTTTACCGACTGTGTGGACTTGGGCTGGTTCCTTAACCTCTCAGTGGAACACTGCTCAGCTCAGAGATGCTGCCCGCGAGCAGGATGGTGGTGGGAAGCGCTCCACCCCTCATCTGTGCTCCCCAGCGCCCTGAGCTGACCGCTGCCACCAATCGCAGGGGAGCTGGTGATCGGGGCGCGCTATTTATTTGCGGGTTTACTCGCCCTACAGGGCGAGTTACTTGGTAGGCGCTCAACAGCGTTCGCTAAATGCACGAGTGATCACTGCGACGATTACAAGCAAGCCGGCGATCGCCACTCGGGACGCAGGCCAACAATTAGAAATGGTGACGATACCCACAGCTCCCCAAGTCGGCCGGCAGTACCCTCACCCCCACAACTCAGGAAGACGAATCCACTCGAATAAGGCGAGGGAAGGAACCCAAAACGGGGCCCGGCGCGCTCGCTGCGCCCTCTGCTGGCGGGGCCTGCAGCCGCCTCTCCCTCTCTTCCCCACCATCTCCGCCCCGTCGGGGAGAGAGGCTCCAGCTCCGCGCGCACCCCCTTCCCCACACGCCCAGGGAAGCCCCAAACCATCCCCGGCCCTCCACGGACACCTTTGTCCTTCCCTTCTTCTCTCTCCTGCTCTGCAGCAAACATAGTTCAGGCATCCCTAAATCCCCACCATCCCTCCCCTGCTATCTCAGTCTCAAATTAGAATAGTCCAATGTTGGAGCAAGAAGGGACATATTATTATTATTATTATTATTATTATTATTATTATTATTTGCCGCTACCACTGACTAGGCACCGGTGATTTGCCAGGCCCCATCACCTCACAGCCTTCCACCATCTAGGAAGTGCAAGAGGTAGGTAGCTGCAGCCATTGGTGTGAAACAGCTTACTCAAGATCACAGCGCAAGAATTTGAAGAAGCCTGGTGTCTTGGGGGGCGCCTGGATGGCTCAGTCCGTCAAGCGTGGGACTCCTGATTTCGGCGCAGGTGGTGATCTCCAGTTGGTGGAATGAGCCCCACGTGGGGCTCCGCGCTGAGTGCTCGGAGCCTGCTTGGGATTCTCTGTCCCTCCCCCACTCGCAAGCGCGCGCGCGCGCACACACACACACACACACACTCTCTCAAATAAATAAACTTTAAAAATAAAAGAAACCTGGTGTTTTTCATCAGCCTGGGTGGGGCTCCTCCTGCCTCGATAAGGGGATAGGTGGGCCTTGAGACGGGGCAGGGCCCTCTGGGACCCCATGAACCCTCACCTTGCCCCTTATCCGGGCGATAATGAAGCCCAGGAAGGGATACAATGTGGTCAACGTCCCATCATCAGTGCAACCCTCGGGAAAACTGCAGGGAGGCTGGGAGAGAACAGAAAAAGGAAGCTTTATGTGCATTTGGACTCTGTGGTCGACCCTTTCCTGGTACACAGACGACACTTGCCCAAGGCTGTGGTGCAGGACCAGGACCCAAACCTGCCGACTCCCTGCCCAGGGCTCCTTCCACCCCATCAGGGTATCTGCCGGAAAAGGAACCACAGAGTAAACCTTGAGAGGCGCCAGCACAGGAAACATACGTGCTCACTCACTACAAGCCACCAGCTGGTGCCCCCACCCCCCCCACCCCACCCCACCCCACCCCCGCCGCCCCAGACCTACCGCTCCCAGCCGTAGAGAGAGGACCCACTGCAGCGCCTCAAGGGCCCGGATCACTTGTTAGGACTTTGGCCCCTGGGAAGATGCGAGGAACTTGGGGCCTCGCCTCCGTCCCGAAGCCCGGTCTCTGCTGCCATCTTGTGGCCACTTCAGGAAGTGCGCCCGTTCCGCCGTTCTGCATTCCACCCCATATTGGAGGTAACGGGTTGAGCGAAACTGGGTGTTGTTCTGGGACTTCGTGGGATGTAGAACGGAACAAAGCACAGCCCGTGCCCTGAAAAAGCTCACGGTCTGGCAGAGGGGTCTCCAAATGACTTGTCCCAAACTGAACTCAGCGCCAGATACCCACCAGAATAAGTCATGCAAAAGGTTCCAAAGGATGGAGGGAGGGAGCGTGCCCCAGGGAGGCATCCGGAAGGGTCTGCAGACACAGGTAGGACTTGACACGAGCAGATGTGGAGGAGGCACTGCAGGTGGAGGAACCAGCCTGAGCAAAGTCCCGTAGGCAGGAAAACATCCGTTCTAAGGACTCCAGTCTCTCCCAAGCCTAGGTCAGATGTGGAGAGTAGAGGTAAAGTCACTTGGGAGCCGAATGGACCAGTCTTTGGACATCAGTCTAGGGACTTGGTACTTAATTCCTTAGGCGCTGGGGAGCCAATAAAGGTCTTAGAGCAAGGGTGGAGCTTGAGCAGGGGGTCTCTTCAGGAAAAACAACAACAACAACAACAACAACAACAACAACAACATAACAGCTGCAGGGGACAGGAGTGATCCAGGCAAATGGGAGATGCTTCAGGGCAACCAAGAAGGTTCTGGGGGAAAAAAGCAGGGAGTACGGTCAGTGCTAATGATGATACCACTGACAGCTAGACTCAGGGCCGAGCAGGAGAGGCGAGGCCTTGGCTCTGAGTTGCTATCAGGAATCCCAGTGAAGACGTCTTCAGGCAACTAGAAGAAATACACGAATAAAAGTGGAAGCAATAGCAATTGCTCACATCTGTTCAGACTGAATAGTTAAGAAAGCAGTTTAGCTCATACAAGTTTTGACTAGTATTTACCGAGCCCCTACTATGTGCCAGGCCCTGTGCTACGTGGTTGGAGATGTGTCAGTAAATGGTGTTCGATTCCAGCGGAGAGACAGACATTAACTAATAGCCCTGGTGGATAAGTGTAGGGCATGGTGTGCTAGAAGGTGCGACAGAGAAACAGGGGGAGGAGGGACTCGGAGAAAGGAGTGCAGGAGGGCTGGGGGGGAGGGCTGCAATTTAAAGCAGGGCAGTCAGGAAGGGCCCCAGTACAAAGGAGACTTTCAAGCAAACCCTGGAGACTGAAGGGCAGTGGGATGTGCTCATCCAAAACGTGGGGCTTTGCTGTAGTGATTATTTTGAGCTGTCGGCACTTGAAAAGCAGTAAATGCAGGCATAGGCTTTTTTCTAAACTCCTCTTATCTGTCTAAAGACAGATTCTCCAAAAGGGACTCAAGGGTCATCAGTCGCCTCCCCCCGGGGGCAGGGGAGTCATCCACCAGGGAAGATTGACTCTTGTCACAGGACAAGAGACTAGAAGTAGACACCCCACCCAGACAGACTCGTCATTGACTGTCACACACCTTAGATGTTCTTCTCGGGCCCCATTCAGCTTCCCTAAAAATCATTCACTTTCCCCTAAGAGGCCTATACACCCCTACACCCCTCCCTTTCCCTATTAAGACCATACATAAGCTTGCGTTCTAAACCACCTTGGGGAGTGTGCATTTTTCCTGGTCCATGAAGTATACATGTTAATAAACTTCTGTTTGTTTTTCTCTTGTTAACCCGTCTTTTGCCACAGGGGTCTCAGCCAAGAACCTAGAAGGGTAGAGGGAAAATATGTTTTCCTCCCGTATAAGACTTTGGGAAAGGAAGCCGTGAGAATATCTGGGGAGAAGCCTCCAGACCCCAAGGTGGGAGCGTCTCTGGCACGTTCTAGGCCCAGCAAAATTGCTGGTGTGGCCAGAATGGGGGTGCAGGATAGTGTATTGAAATGAGCTGAAACAGGTAACAAGGACTGAGATTGAGTCACAGAAGCCCCAGCAACGAAACATTGGAGAGGTTGCTGAGAGAGAGAAGACCTCCCTCTAATAGGGTGCTGGAGGGAGTGAACAATTTGTCTCTGGAAGGTAATTTTGCAAACACCCTACAGATATTCTTTTCTGGGGCACTGGGTGTTCAGTCAGTTAAGCGTCTGACTTCGGCTCACGTCATGATCTCGCAGTTCATGAATTCGAGCCCCGCCCCGCGCCGGGTTCTGTGCTGACAGCTCAGAGCCTGGAGCCTGTTTCGGATGCTGTGTTACCCTCGCTCTCTGCCCCTCCCCCGCTCATGCTCACTCGTGTGCTCTCTCTCTCTCTCTCAAAGATAAACAGGGGCGCCTGGGTGGCGCAGTCGGTTAAGCGTCCGACTTCAGCCAGGTCACGATCTCGTGGTCCGTGAGTTCGAGCCCCGCGTCGGGCTCTGGGCTGATGGCTCAGAGCCTGGAGCCTGTTTCCGATTCTGTGTCTCCCTCTCTCTCTGCCCCTCCCCCGTTCATGCTCTGTCTCTCTCTGTCCCAAAGATGAATAAACGTTGAAAAAAAAATTTTTTTTTAAATAAATAAACAGTGAGAAAAAGGTTTTAGGGGTGCTTGGGTGGCTCAGTCGGTCAAGCATCCGACTTCCGCTCAGGTCATGATCTCACAGTCTGTGAGTTCGAGCCCCACATCAGGCTCTGTGCCAACAGCTCAGAGGCTGGAGTCGGCTGCAGATTCTGTGTCTCCCTCTTGAGATCTCTGCCCCTCGTCTGTTCACACTCTCTCGCTCTCAAAAAAAAAATTTTTTTTTAAGATACACTTTTCAATTGACCCAGAAAATCCACTTAGAGGAATTTATACCAAGAAATACTGAAAGATGTTCATGTTGAATTATCCACAAGAATGTTCCTCTAGTGCTGATGAGAACAGAGGATTGGAGATGATGTAGATGCTCAAGAAAAGGGGACAGGTTATGTTATTTATGCTACATCCAAAGGAAAGTTATGTAGCCTTTAAAAATGTTGTGGTACAATTCTGTTTATCCACACAGAAAAAGACTCAAGACACATATTTGTCACTCTTTTATTATGGAAATTTTAAAACATGCCCCAAAGTAGAAAAAAATGATATAACATACCCCCATGCACCCATTCTCAAAGTCAACAATTATCAACTCATTGACAGTCTTTTTTTTTTTAAGTTTTATTTTATTTTTTGAGAAACAAACAGAGTGTGAGCAGGGGAGGGGCAGAGAGGGAGACACAGAATCCGAAGCAAGTTCCAGGCTCTGAGCTGTCAGCGCAGAGCCCAATGCAGGACTCGAACCCAAAAACACGAGATCATGACCTGAGCCGAAGTTGGACATTCAACCAACTAAGCCACTCAAGTGCCCCAAGTCAATGACGATCTTGATCTATACCCCCACCCCTACCCCTACCCCCACATCACTTTCAAACAAATCCCAAACACCATAGCATTTCATTCATAAATATTTCAGTATGTAGCTAGCAGATAAGAGCTTTTTTTCTTTGACATAACCACATACAGCTATCCATAACAATTTCCTTTATGAAGGAAAACTATCTCTCTGCTTACCATACTTCTGATACCAAATGTGTGGGTTTCCCGCACCAAGCAATTCTGATGCTAACTACCCCAGGTTAGCACAGACCACACCACAAGGCTAAGGGCTCAGTCCCACACGTGCCGCTGCCCCCCACTTCAGACGTCAATCCCAAGCAGTGGGTCCTGAGGTTATCGCAGAGGCCACTTTTAGGCTACAAGTTTGAGCGATGGACACCTGAGTAGGGTAAAACATAAAAGGACCCACAGCAACCACACGGTGCAAACAGGCTCATGAAGCACCTGCCTCAAAATAGCCATAGGCCCTAATGGACCAATTACAACCAGGCACCGTTCCTAAGATTACCAAAAACGGGAAAATTCCATACGTCCCCATACCACCCACCACTACAGCCTGTAACTGTGGCCCCTCACCACCGCCACCTCATCGCGGTCTCTCCTCTGCTCCCTTGCTATGTATTTCACGAACTTCCATTTCTTTCACTGCCAGTGCCACCGGCCCTCACCGGATTGGGACGTCCCACCACCCCACTGGAGCGCCCACAGTTACCCACAGTTCTGTCCCACCTGGTTACATACAAGTCAGGGGTTCTCACACACCCCCTTCTTGGGTTTGGCAATTTGTTATAATGGCTCACAGAACTCAAAGCAACACTGAAGTATTACGTTTACTATAAAGGACGTAGATGAGCAGTTCAATGAAGAGGTACGTAGTGCAAAATCTGGAGGTGTCCCCAAGCCCAGGAGCTTCTGCCCCCATGGAGTTGGGGTACACCTCCCTCCCAGCACGTGGATGTGTCCACCAATTTGGAAGCTCCCCAAACTCCACCGTTTAAAAAGTTTTTATGGACGTTCCATCTGTATGTGTCATCGATTAGCTCATTGGCCATTGGTAACTAACTCAATCTCCAGCCCCTCTGCCCTCCGGGGGTGGGGACAAGCCTGAAAGTTCCCCTGGCAACCAGCCCTGTCCTCAAGCTCTCTAGGGGCTCCTAGCCACCCATCATCTCAGTAACATACAAAAAGACACCATCACCACTCCACAGGTTCTAAGGGTCTTAGAAGCTCTGGTGTCCCGAACCAGGGACTAAGAGCAAGTATTATAAAAAATGTTTTAATGTTTTATTTCATTTTTGACAGAGACAGAGACAGAGCATGAGTGGGGGAGGGGCAGAGAGAGAGGGAGACACAGAATCCGAAGCAGGCTCCAAGCTCTGAGCTTGTCAGCACAGAGCCTGACGCGGGGCTCGAGCTCACAAACCATGAGGTCGTGACCTGAGCCGAAGTCAGACACTTAACTGACTGATCCACCCAGGCGCCCCTAAGACCAAGTATTATAATAAAAGGAGCTCCAAGCACCCTTATCACTCAGGAAAATACAGGGATTTTAGGATCTCTGTGCCAGGAACCAGGGGCAGAAATCAAATATGTATTTCTCTTAAATCACAATATCACACCTAATATAATCAAATACCTGGTCAGTGTTTAAATTTCTAAGTCTTACAAATGACAATTTTTTTTTTCTTAATTTGGAAGCCACATAAAGTCCACCCAAAGCAACTGGTTGTGTGTATCGTCTTTCAAACTGTAGCTGCCTCCTCCCGCACTTTTCTTTCCTCCTCCCCATTTATTTGTTGTAGAAAACATTATTTGTCCCGTAGAGTTTTTCCATCTGGACTTGACTAATGCATTCCCATGACATAGTCTGACATGTTCCTCTGTCCTCCGCGTTGCCTGAAACTTACTAGTTAGATTTAAAGCCTTTATCAGATTCAGGGCTTCCTCCTCCTTCCCAGCAGGGGTGGGGGGCGCTGTGTTGTTTCTCTTTTGGTGGCTTTGGAGGTTGATGCTCAATGCCCAGATCCATTCATCGATTAGGGTTTGCAAAATGGGAGTATTCTAATTATATCACTCTCCCTTCATTTATTACCTGGAATGCTCCTTCTATAAAAAGAATCATTCCTCTCCTCCTTCACCTACAGTTTCGTTCCACTTTGCAAGAAAGGTATGGTTCTTACAGGAAAGACAAGGTAAATCATTTCCTTTTTATTTTTTTTTAAGCTTACTTCTTTATTTATATAAGTGAGCTCTACGCCCAACATGGGGCTTGAACTTACAACCCCGAGATCAAGAGTCACACGCTCTTCTGACTGAGCCAGCCAGGCGCCTTGATAATTTCCTTTTATTTCCCAGTTTTCAAAGTAATGAGATGAGTCCACTGCATCCTCCAAATTGAGTAAATAAGAATTTTCTTTCACTGTTATAAACTTGTGCAAATATATTTGAAATAAGCATATTTGATATGTTTTGATCTACTGCACTTGCTATCCTTATAATTATATAAAATATTTTCATGGTTCCAAAATCAAATTTCCAAAATAGTATAAAGTCAAGGAAATCCGCCTTCTATCCCTGTCCCCTCCACCCTCCACCCCTCCTTCTCACAGGTAACCTTTTTTGGTAGGGGGGGGGGATCAAAAAACAACAACAACACACACATATTTCCCTTTCCTTTTTTTTTTTTTAAGTTTATTTATTTATTTTGAGAGAGAGAGAGAGAGAGAGAGAGAGAGAGAGAGAGAGTCCCAAGCAGGCTCCAAGCTGCCACTGCAGAACCTGACGAGGGGCTAGAATGATGAACCGTAAGATCATGGCCTGAGCTGGAATCAAGAGTCAGACGCTCAACCGACTGAGCCACCCAGGCAACCTCATATTTCCTTTTTCTTATGTAAATAGTAACATACCTCATTATCTGTAACATTATGAAAAGCAAGTCGCAAGACAGCTTGTACGGTTGGATCCCAACTAAAAATGCATTTTGCTTAAATGTATCATAATGGCAACAACATTTCAATGTCTCTGTGTCTGTGCTCTAGGGGGTCTACAAGCCAGCACACCCTTTGTTTGGCCAAGTGGAGGCCAATCTCAGCAGCACACATTTGCTGGCCGGGATGGGGCAGAACTGAATTGCAAAACCGAGGTGGGAAGAGGTTAAGATCTGGAGCTGGGACAGAATCAAAGGAGGAGATAAAGAGCTAGCAGAGACAGATCCTGGAGAGGGAGATCTGGAGAGATCATTCTCCTGGGAGAATGATCAGGAAGGGTCCCCGCAAGCTAAGACTTTGGAGCCATATTGGGGGGGGGGGGTGTGAATGCCTTCCCCCACCCCACCCAGAAGTCACTGAGTAAAGCTTAAATGTAAGCTTAAATGTTCACTAGCGTTTTAATTTTTTTTTAATGTTTATTTTTGAGAGAGAGACAGAGAGAGAGAGTGCAAGCAGGGGAGGGGCAGAGAGAGAGAGAGAGAGAGAGAGAGAGAGAGGAGAATCCGAAGCAGGCTCCACGCTCCAAACTGTCAACACAGAGCCTGACTTGGGACTCGAACCCATGGACCACGAGATCACAACCTGAGCCAAAGTCAGACACTTAACCCACTGAGCCACCCAGGCGCCCCTGTTCACTAGTGTTTTAAATGAGAATGGATTCTTTGAGGGAGAATTTGAAGAGGTGTCAGGGTGCTGAGGGCTAACATGGCACAAAGCAGGGGGACACTCAGAGCAGTTGACAGCTTTATAAATATCCACATAAAAAGAGATGATAACATGCCAAAATGGACCTTGGTCTTTCTGAGGTGATAACTGATTTAACGGCTGATTTTTTTTTTTTGCCACTTTTCTACTTTAAAATTTGTTATGCAATAAGAATATATATTTTTAAATAATATATAAAACAATAACAGGGGCGCCTGGGTGGCTTGGTCGGTTAAGTGTCTCACTTCGGCTCAGGTCATGATCTCACGGTCCGTGGGTTCGAGCCCCGCGTCGGGCTCTGTGCTGACAGCTCAGAGCCTGGAGCCTGTTTCAGATTCTGTGTCTCCCTCTCTCTCTGCCCCTCCCTGTTCATGCTCTGTCTCTCTCTGTCTCAAAAATAAATAAACGTTAAAAAAAAATTAAAAAAAACAATAACATATGATGCATTATAAAATATATAATAATATATAATATATGAAATAATATATAATAATATTTTTAAAAATAATATATTTTTATTGCATAAAAAATTTAAAAAGTGGGGCACCTGGGTGGCTCAGTCGGTTAAGTGTCTGACTTCGGCTCACGTCATGATCTCACAGTTCGTGAGTTCGAGCCCCACATTGGACTCTGTGCTGACAGCTTAGAGCCTGGAGCCTGCTTTGGATTCTGTGTCTCCCTCTCTCCCTGCCTCCTCCCCCGCTCATGCTCTGTCTCTTTCTCCTTCAAAAATAAAGTTTTAAAAAACTTAAAAAAAAATTTTTTTTTAATTGTTTAAGTGGGGTGCCTGGGTGGCTCAGTCGGTTAAGCGGCCGACTTCGGCTCAGGTCATGATCTCGCGGTCCGTGAGTTCGAGCCCCACGTCGGGCTCTGTGCTGACGGCTCAGAGTCTGGAGCCTGTTTCAGATTCTGTGTCTCCCTCTCTCTGACCCTCCCCCGTTCATGCTCTGTCTCTCTCTGTCTCAAAAATAAATAAACGTTAAAAAAAATTTTTTTTAATTTAAAAAAATTGTTTAAGTAGAAACCAAACACAAAAGTATACAATATTTTATAATAGGAAAAATAAGATCATTATTTTTAAACAAAATAAAACACGGAGATACAGAAAGAACTGAAGGAAGTGAGTTCACGCGAGGGCGACGCCAGGCCACCCTGCCCTGGGCGGGGTCTCAGTGCCTGGTCCCAGCTCTAGCAGGGGAAGCCAGCAGTGGGCGAAGGGCCAGCTCTCCAGGGCAGGGACACCTTCTCAGTCAAGGTCACAGGCTCCGGGCCTGAAGCCAGCCCTGCAACTGGCTAGCTGTGATCTTGCAAAAACAATTTCACCATTCTAAACTTCAAAAAGAACAGCTCCTCTGGCTTGCTGGGGTGTCCGGCGGATTCGACGGGACAGTAAATATAAAGTGCGTAATGCCAGGCACTTGGAAGCAGGTAATAAAACAGTAGCTCTACAGTGAGCCATGGACTCCCTATTACCTAACCAAGGTGTCACAAGTTTCCCCCACCCACAGCCCAGGCCTGTGTTGAGGCAGAACCTGAAACCTCACTCTGTCCCCAAGAGAACATCCTCTCTGCAAAAGAACCAGTGAGCCATGGGGGTCACTAAAGATTCTGGAGGGACAGTGTGGATGCAGCAGGTAGAACACTGGGCACCAGGCTTCCCCCCTCAAGGCCCCCCAAAAGCTGTCATCTCTCCCAGCCCCTCCCCCTCCACCTGCCGCGCCACCCACGGTTCGCTTCACTGACCCCAGCTTCCCTGCCTGCACCGCCTCATCCCCTCAGGTCTCCCCTGGGGTGTCCATCCTCCACCCAGCGTCTTAGCTACACCCAGCCTCCCCCATCTGACAAGGAAGACCCCCAGGGCACCTGGAGCTGATCTCCTTAGAAACGGAGCCAGGGGTAGGGTTAATAAATCCAGTGCGATTTTTTTCCCTGATACATACAGGAAAAGACACAGGCTCAGAGTGGTTATGTGAGTCGCCTGAGGACACAGAGCAGACAAGTAACAGGACAACATCTTTCAAATAGTCCCTTGACTCAAAACCCCAGTCATGCCAGCAAGACCCCCTTATAAGGACTGGCATCCCTCCCCTCGACCTGGCTGTCCCCAGGAAGCTCTCAGATCCTCCTGAGCATCTGGGAAGGAAGAAAGGACCACACGCGCCTATACATGCTCCCGCTGGCTCAGACGCACAAACATGCGCGCGTGGGCGCTCATACACATGCAGTGTGCACGCCGCACTCACCCGCATATAGGCACACCACCCACACCTCCGCACACTCACACACACGTGCCTCTGTTCCCACAACGCCCACCAGTCTCTGAACAACAACTGAACTCTGTCATCTCCCTGACTCCTCCCGGGGCAGGCATGCGCCCATCTCAGTGTCGATCGGAGTGGGAGCTTCAGTCGTTGTTGAAAGAACAACATTAAGTATTTTTTAAAACTCCTGGTCTGTGTGCTGCAATGGCTGCCCGTCTACAGCATCACCGGTCACCCAGACTCACTTTTCAAATGTGTGGTCACACCCCGCAGCTCTGGCAGAGAATTGGGGTGCACTCCCAAGTGCTGGCCCCGTGAAGGGCATGGCCAATGCGCTTACAAGGTCAGAAGCAACCCAGAGGTTCCTCCTGGGAACCCAGCCCCTCCGAGTGGCCATGCAGCCCAGTGGGAAGGCCACTGCCACCCCAGCCTGTGTCCTTGTCCAAGCCCAGACACCTTACCTGCAGGAGGGCACTGACATCTTCTTTGTTAGGATTCCATGGGACGTGAGTGAGAGACACTCAGCACAGCACCCAGAATGTAGTGGGTACTTGACTTTAAAAAATCGTTTTAGGGGCACCTGGGTGGCTCAGTCGGTTAAGCGTCCGACTTCGGCTCAAGTCATGACCTCGTAGTTTGTGGGTTGAGCCCCACG
This sequence comes from Herpailurus yagouaroundi, assembly GCF_014898765.1. Taxonomy (NCBI): domain Eukaryota; kingdom Metazoa; phylum Chordata; class Mammalia; order Carnivora; family Felidae; genus Herpailurus; species Herpailurus yagouaroundi. Next base: position 15,686,198 of record NW_024412420.1, read on the forward strand.
TTGGGCTCTGTGCTGACAGCTTGGAGCCTGGAGCCTGCTTCGGATTCTATGCCTCCCTCTCTCTCTCTGCCCCTCCCCTGCTCGCACTCTGTCTCTCTCTCAAAAATAAATAAACATTAAAAAAAATTTTTTAAATAATTACAATAATAAAAATAGAAGAGGTGCCTGGGTGGCTCAGTCAGTTGAGGGTCTGACTCTTGATTTCCCTTCAGGTCATGATCCCAGGGTCCTGAGATCGAACCCCACATCAGGCTCCATGCTGAGCCTGGAGCCTGCTTGAGATTCTCTCTCCCTCTCTCTCTCTCTCTCGCTAAAATTAACAGAAAGAAGTCACAGGAGCTAAGGTCTCAGGGGAAGCCAGGTGTGTGCTGATTTCCATTCCAACACGTCTAACACTCTTCACTTGATCTGGATCATCTACCCTGCTGCACCTCCCACCCCGCCTAGTGCCCCGTCAGAATGCAGGGTCCATGCGCCTGTGCCTGGCACTTCCAGCATCCAAAGCCTGGGCTGTCAGCTCCTTGAGGGCAGGTGCCAGGTGTGGCCCTTCACTTCCTCCACGAGCCCAGGCTCACTTTATCCTCCCCACCAGAGGCAACTGAGTCTACAATTTGGCCACCCAGGTGGCCCTGACCAGAGGAGGGGAACCAGGGGCTCTGGCCTGTACCCCCCTGCCAAAGCAAGGCCACCCTTCCCTCATCCCATCTACAGGGGACTCCCCAGGGGAGGAGGAGGAGGAGGAGGAGGAGGAGGAGGAGGGGAAGGAGCAAAAGGCAGGGTAGAGAGGGCAAATGCTTTGAGCGAAGAGGCAAACAGGAACTGAGCGGGGTTCCCACCTTGGGTTGGCAGCAATGAGTCCCTGGCAAGGGGAGGAAACACCAGAGCAAGAAAGCTAGGCTGGGGGGGGGGGGGGGGGCGGGCAGGCAGGGAGCTGGAGGAGAGTAAAGAAGGCCCGTCATATATACGAAAGCACCTTTGCTCTAAGGGTCCAGCTCGATGAGTTTTTGCCACCTGAATCAAGATGGAGGTCATTGCCAGCACCCCATAAGGTTCCCTCGTGTCTCTTCCCAGTTATCACCCTAGGGGCCAGGGGGAGAGGGGAGAGGAGGGAGAGGAGATGCACTGTCAGCAGAACCCCAGCTTGCTCCTAGCACGCACATCTTAACAATAATCACATGCGATCCAGGTCTGAGCCACAGCAAGCCCAACTCTGCCTCCTTTCCCAAGTGGTAACAATAGCAGATTCATTCACTTGGAGGGGGAGGGAGGGGGGGCGGGGACACCATTCCAGCCATCTATGTGTGTGGGCAGTGGCTCCCAAACAAGGAATGCAAGAAATATCACATGTATTTGACCTTCTTTAAATCAAGTTAAATCCCATGCCAGTTACCGTCCCACCAGCTGCCCAGAAAACCGATCTTGGATGTGACAAGGGCTTCAGCATGTCGCAAGATTCTCTCTAGGTCACAGGGTTTCCTGTAGCATCAGAGCTACAGGAAGTACCCTTGGACCAGATCATCCATCTGCACTAGTTATCAAGAAGACACCTGTTTCCCCAGAGGATGCCACCCATTCCTGATGGGAGATTCTGCCGCTTCCATGCCAAGTTTGGGGCCCCAGGGAATTCGTAGTGAGGCTGAGGGTCCCCAGGTGTCCCACACGGCCATGCCCTTGCCACACGGCCTAAGGAGATCACCACGAAGAGGCACCCACCTCTGTCCTGTCCCCATTCTGAGGGACTTACACCTGCCCCGTGACTTCTAGAAACGCTACATTTTTATCCCATCCCACATGGTATATCCTCTTGAAATCCCCTTGAAATCCTCTCAAACGCCTAAGAGAAAGGCATCATTATCCCTTTGTACAGATAAGAAAATGGAGGCTGGGAGAGAGTGAGTCACCCTGGCAGGAAGAGGTGGAGGTGATACTCAGGTTCAGATACTCCAGAGCCTGTATGCTGGAGTGCCCCCAGCAGCCGGGCCAGAACCTCAGAAGTAGGAGCACAGTAATGACTAGGCCAGCACTAACAGCAGGCACGGACGTCACTTCCTGATGAGTTTGTCCTGGCCCCATCATTACTCCCAAAGCTCCCAGAGCTGGGGCCACCTCCACAGTGGACTGTGAACTCTTACAGGCCCTCCTTGGAAATGCTCCCAACCTGGAAACCCAGAGCTTCAGACTTCAGTCCTGGCAAAAATTACCCGCTCCTCTTAGGGGGATAAAATGGAAACCCTAAGAGGGGAGCAGGACCACCCAGGAAACCGGTCCTAATCAAGAACCGGGTCACCTGCTTCCCTGACCACCTGCCCCAGGCCTGATCCCTGAACTGCATCCTGTCCAGGGCAAAGCAGTGTGTGTTTGCGGTGACAACTGTCTACGGTGCACTGAGGTCAGGCCTGGCACGGGGCACCAGGTCCCTGCACAAGAAGCTGGGGGATGTGGCTCACGTAGGGCTACCCTCCCTGCCCTGAGCCAGGAGGCCAGACCTAGAAGCTTTCCTGGGAGCCCAGAGTCAGACCTCTCAAAAGGATTTTTTCTCGAGGCGCCTGGGTGGCTCAGTTTGTGTTAAACATTCTACTCTTGATTTCAGCTCAGGCCATGATCTCACGGTTTGTGAGACTGAGCTCTGCGCTTACAGCATGGAGCCTGCTTGAGATTCTCCCTCTGCCCCTCCCTCTCTCTCTCTCTCTCTCTCTCTCTCAAAATAAATAAATAAACCTTAAAAAAAAAAAAAAAGAAAGAAAGAAAGAAAAAAAGATTTTTTTCTCAATCCTCCACCCCAGAACTAGTAGAGTAACAGAGGTTACAGCCCGGAGCTAGGGAGCAGCCATTCCAAATAACTGAGCACCTACAATGTATGTCCACGTGTCCATTTGACCAGCGTCAGGCTCCCACTGCATGCCAGGACTACACTGTAGAGGAGATAGGCATGCACCCTGCTCTTTGAGCTCACAGCCTGGCGGGGAGACAAAAAAAGGAAGGGGCAGAGCCAGGTTCATGGGCACGTAGCCTGCACAGTCACACGGGGCCCCAAGCTTGGAAGCGCTGTGTGTTTGGTTTTGCTGTCACCATCTTGACATTCTTAACCATTTTTGAGCAAAGGGCCTCACATTTTTGATTTTGTACTGGGCCCAGCAAATCATGTAGCCAGTCCAAGGAACAGGCAAGCCAAGATGCCGTGATACATGCCCAAATAGAGGAAGTGGGGGCACAAAAAGGGCTCCAAATACAGTCTTCTCAAAAGAACGGATAAGATAACCCCAGCTGAATCCGGACGGATGAGCGGGACACATCACACAAAGAAGGGGGAAGAATGTACCTAGCAAAGGGAGAGCCTTTAGGGGCACCTGGCTGGCTCAGTCAAAGCATAGGACTCTTGGTTTTGGCTCAGGTCACGATCTCGCTGTTCGTGAGATTGAGCCCTGCATCAGGCTCTGTGCTGACAGTGCAGAGCCTGCTTGGGATATTCATTCTCTCTCTCTCTCTCTCTCTCTCTCTCTCCCTCTCTCCCCCTTTCTGCCCCTGCCCCTCTCAAAAATAAATAAACATTTTTTTTCAAAGGAGAGCCATTGTACAAACACCCTGAGATGAGAAAGTTCAGGGTGCTTCATAGAAGTGGTGAATGCGGGGGAGCAGAAGGGCCAGAGCATTCTGAAGAGCAACAAAATGGAGGGGTGCCTCCTACTGGACATCAAGACTTTTGGTAAAGCGCCTCTGATTAAGGGAGAGTGGCTTTGGGAAAAACAGACCAGTGCAACAGAACAGAGACCCCCAAAACGAACCCACACACAAATGGAAACATGGTTATGACAGAGAAGGCGTGAATCAGTGGGGAAATGATACATTATTCAATAAATGTTGCAAGAACGATTGGCTAGCCATATAGGTTTAAAAAAAAAAAATTAGACCTCTGTTTTGCACCACACACAGAAATAAATTCCAGGGGGCTTAAACACCTAAATGTTAAAAGTAAAAAAAAAAAAAAAATTAATATTTATTTTTGAGAGAGAGAGAGACAGAGTGTGAATGGGGAAGGGGCAAAGGAGGACAGAGGATCTGAAGCAGGTCTGAGCTGACCGCAACGAGTCCGAAGCTGGAGTCGAAACCACAAACTGTGAGGTCATGACCCGAAGTCAGACCCTCAACCAACGGAGCCACCCAGGCGCTCCAAAAAGTAAAGCTTCAAAACTTTCAAAACAAACAATCAACAACAACCAAAAAAAGAGTATCTTTATAAACTGCAAAGCAGAGAAAGGATTTCTTTAAAATAGTGCAGAAAGGATCTTTTCCTAAAAGGAAAGATAAGCCACACTGCTAATTTAAAAATTTTGTAGAACATAAGAGACTCTTAAAAACTGAGAACTGAGGGTTGATGGGGGTGGGAGGGAGGGGAGGGTGGGCGATGGGTATTGAGGAGGGCACCTGTTGGGATGAGCACTGGGTGTTGTATGGAAACCAATTTGACAGTAAATTTCATATTGAAAAAAATAAAAATTTTGTATAACAAAATGTGTGCATACTCGGATTTATTCACTCTCTCCTCAAACCCCCTCAAACCCCCCTCCTCAAACCCCAGGCTGTCAAGCACAGCCTGGTCTAGAAGGGTAGAGCTTCCCAGGTGGAGGGCAGGAAGGGATGGACAGGAGACTGAGACTGAGACGTCTAGCCATGCGTCTAGCCATGGTTCCCAACTTCCTGTATCAAGGAAGTCAAATTATTAACCAAAATTTTACTTAGTAAAGACGCCATCAAAACAAACTATCAAATGCACCTAGCTTTTCCTTCCTCGGGGTTTCCCATCTGGCAGGCTCTCACCTTGCCCCACAATGGGCTCTTTACCACCCCTAAGTATCAGCTGGGTCTCACATTGCCCTGCTTGTTCTTGGCATCTATCACAATCCGTCAGGTTTGTCTATGATCTCTCTCCCACTAGATTCCACGTGGCCAGTGACCCTGACTGTCAAGGGGTCTAAACAGGCAGCCCATGGGGCCAAGACACACTTTTTTTGTTTGACTTGTCTACTGTTTTCCCAAACTTCAACTTATTGGCAATATTTAAAAATCAAGAGATTTTAGGGGCGCCTCGGTGGCTCAGTCAGTTGAGCATCCCACCCTTGACTTCAGCCCAGGTCATGATCTCATGGGTTCGTGAGTTCTGAGCCCTGCATCAGGCTTTGCGCTGACAGCACGGAGCCTCCTTGGGATTCTCTGTCTCTCCCTCTCTGCCCCTCCCCCACTCAAGTTTTTTCTCTCTCACCCAAAAATAAATAAACATTTTTTTAAAAATCAAGAGATTTTCTATAAATATCAGAGGGTCCAAGTTGTCTTGAAAAAGATCCAGCACAATGGGCTGGAGGTGAGTAGCTGTTACAGCCTCTAGTTCTCACCCAGACCCCCTCCACACCCCATTACATCACACTTGGCTGTCTGCACTCCTTTATCTTACCTGAATGGCCCCTGGAGGTCTTTGGAATCTAAATCCACTCTATTCTCCCTTGCAACAGAGCAGTTCAATTTATATACTAAAAAGCAAGAATGGTTGACTGTTTTGAAGAAAATATTTTGACTACTCTCTGGGAAGGCTCTCCCCCACACAATTTGGAGGGCACACAGGACCCCTTAAGGTGCCTAAATTCTTCTTTGCCCCCAGAACCAGAGTTACTCTCCCTTGAATCCACGCTAATGAGGTGGGCATTCTTTCCGTAGATTATATAAATGACATACTTAAAGCAGATTAATCCAGTTTTAGATTAGACTCATCTAAACAATACGTGATTTAGTTAAGGTTTGGATTATATTATTTGTTGATTAAATACAAGTGCTGCCCTAAAGAAAGAGTTCGTGGGTAACTGGGTGGGCATGATAGTGGGAATGTGTCGCGTTTGGGAGGTTCAGCATCTAAATCCCATTTAAAGGGTGCCAATCTACCGCACGAAAAATCTTCTCCAAGCAGGCAGGGCTGCAACAGGGTCAAGAAGGTGGAACGTGCCAGAGAACAGAGGACTCAGGCTCTCCCGAAACCTCTGCCACTTTTCTGCGCAGCCCTGACACCTTCCTCCCGCACTGCGCAGGCGCCTAGACGGACCAACCTTTCCCTTCCCCTTCTACCACTCCCGGAATCGAGAGGACGCCCTCCCGCAGCAGAGCTCCTGCGCAAGCGCCGTCTCGCGTCCCCGCCCCCGGACCAATCGGAAACGGCGGCGCCAGGGGGCTGGGGCCACGACGTCGTGGGTGGGGCCAGGACGTGAGGGCAGCGCGCTGGCGTCACAGGGGCGGCTATATAAGTGAATACAGGCACCGCCCCTCCGCCCCAGTCACTGAGCCGCCGCCGAGGACTCAGCAGCCTCCCCCTTGAGCCCCCTCGCTTCCCGACGCTCCGTCCCCCCTGCCCGCCTTCTCCCGCCGCCGCCTTCCGCAGGCCGTTTCCACCGAGGAAAAGGAATCGTATCGTATGTCCGCTATCCAGAACCTCCACTCTTTCGGTAAGCCGCGGAAAAGTCCCGTGGGGAGAAAGGCCTGCGTGGGGTGGCGAAGTGCTCCGGGCTTTCGTAAATTTGGGAGGAGGGAAGATATTCGCGCTCGCAGGAAGCGGGGCCCGGCCGGGGCCCTGGGGTCGGTTCTTAAGTGCGACCGGAAGGAGCGGGCAGGGAGGCAACCCTTGGGCAGTCCCAGTGTCTATCGGGTGGCGCATTTACTAATGGCTCCCGGGCCGCCTTGGGCCCCACCCGCCCCCTCCCGCCACCCCTGCGTCACGTCCGTTACGTCACCGCCGTTGTCACGGACCCGGGAGTGAGAGGCGGTGCCAGGCCTAAGTGACAAACGCTCCCGCCAATGGGGCGGGAAGCTTGGCCCCGCCTTGGAGCTTTGGTTCCGGCCGGTTGCATCAGCCGGGTGGGGCACTGCCTGCCGTCCCAGGCTCCCCCGGCACGTGATCGGCTTCCGAGGGCGGGCCTGGGGCAAGAGGCCCAGGCTTTCCCCCGGCGCTGGGGAAGCCAGCCGTCCCGGACTGACCCGTTCCGGGGACGGCCAACAAGGACTTGTCTGACCTGATCTCAGCCCTGGCGATTTCAGTAGTTGTTTTCTGGGCGCGCAAAAGATCCATTGGGAGGGTGACAATGGCACCTGAGCCCCAACAGCTCTAACCGAGTTTGATCTTTCTTCCCAGACCCCTTTGCTGATGCAAGTAAGGGTGATGATCTGCTTCCTGCTGGCACTGAGGATTATATCCATATAAGAATTCAACAGAGAAACGGCAGGAAGACCCTTACTACTGTCCAAGGGATCGCTGATGATTACGATAAAAAGAAACTAGTGAAGGCGTTTAAGAAGGTAGGTATTCGGTGAGATGGTAAGAATATCACATTTAACTTGGCTCAGGAGGGGGTGCTCACTTTTATTCTCAGGAGGAATTGTTGGTGCCCTCGGGCTGCACTTCGTCTAATTTGTTTTGCTTCATTCATGCTTGCAGAAATTTGCCTGCAATGGTACTGTAATTGAGCATCCAGAATATGGAGAAGTAATTCAGCTACAGGGTGACCAGCGCAAGAACATATGCCAGTTCCTTGTAGAGGTGAGTTCCATCACTTGGTGATGATCCATTTGTGCCTCTACCCTGTCTACATGTCCGATCCTTCCTACTCTATACTCAGTCTCCTGAGGACATAGAAGTTGGTATTGTAAGACTAAGCAAAACAGTTGAGTTTTGAGGTAGATAAGTATTCCCAAAAACAGAAGGGACTTGTCTGCCTTATTTAATTCGTATATGGATGTACTTTTTTTGTTTGTTAAGTAATCTCTACAGCTAGCGTGGGCCAGAACTTAAAACCCCCAGATCAAGAGTCGCATGCTCTACTTGACTGAGCCAGCCTGGTGACCACTTCAAAGATGTATGTTTAAATGGCACACAGATACTAGAATACACACGATGTCTGGTTGGCAGTTCCTAAGTGCTAAAATCCTCTTTTATCATTGGTTCTTTCCTGAGTACCCTGAGTTAAGAACCATTGTGCTCCTAGTGGTTGAAGTGTGTGCCTTGGCTCTTGGACTTCTCTTGCCCAGTGTAGGAGCAAGAAGACAGAGTTGTTGGCATCAGACCCCGCCCCCCCCCCCCCCCCGTGTTGATCACCTATTATAACTTTGTCTTTTTTTCTTTGCAGATTGGACTGGCTAAGGACGACCAGCTGAAGGTTCATGGGTTTTAAGTGCTTTTGGCTCACTGAAGCTTAAGTGAGGATTTCTTTGCAATGAGTAGAATTTCCCTTCTGTCCCTTGTCACAAGTTTAAAAACCTCACAGCTTGTACAATGTAACCATTTGGGGTCTGCTTTTAACTTGGACTAGTGTAACTCCTTCATGCAATAAACTGAAAAGAGCCATGCTGTCTAGTCTTGAAGTCCCTCATTTAAACAGAGGTCAAGCAGTAGGCGCCTGGCAGTGTCCGGCCTGAAACCAAGCAGTAACGTCATGTTTCGGTCAAGCCCAGAGCCCCAAGATCACAGCCGGCTATGTCTGGCCAGAAGCTCCTCGGCTCTCCCTCTTCAGAGTTCCCTGCCCTAAGAGAATGTCACCACCTGAGCAGCCCGCGGTGGAGCTGAGAGGACAGGATGGGGTAAGCCGGCCACAGCAGCGGTGCTGCCACAGGGAGTCTTGGTAGTCAAAGAAAGATCCCTGGTGTCTCCAACCTGACCGGGCGGGCGGAGCTTAGAGCGGCCACCTTCCCTCTAGCAAGGTGTGATAGGACGTCTGACTTGCCACCAAAGTCTTTTTGACCAGACATATCCTAGCTAATTGATGTCCGAACACCAGAATGTGAGGCCAACCTTCTGTCCGAGTTAAACTTCTGACAAGGGAACAAACTTCAAACCGATGTATGAGTCCTGTAGCTGGCTGTAGAGCTTGCACCTTACTAGCAGCAGCTGCCCAATGCCATGTGAAGTAACAGACTGGTTTTTTGGTTTATTTTTTCCTTCAGTTTTAATGTTATGTAATGTATTTAAGCCCTTATTTAAATAAAACTTGTTTTCAGAAACACCTGATTTGCAGATTGTATTTTATGTGTAGTCAGTCTTGTACGTGGGAAGGAACCACAGAAAGGGGCAGTGGAGGGTAGTCTACGCCTGCAGGCCAACGGGGACCTCAACCTCTTGGCCAAGAAAACCTTCAGTGAGCTTGTCCCTTGCATGTCGCCAGAGCTGCAGTGTCCTTAGAGTCCTGAAAGGAGGGACTGCAGGGTGGACGGGTTCACTGGTGGTCGTGGGGCCATCCCGGTTCAACGGCCATGGAGGAACTCCCCTTGTGAACTGATAGAGCAGTTTGGTCGGAAACCCTTGAGTCCCCTCAGTGACAGGATCTTGCCTTTCTAAAGGTGGTAACAAGGGACAAACGTGGTGTGGGATTTAATGTGATCCTCAGACCCCTGGGAGGGACACAGAAGTGCTTTTTCCAGGGGATACGTTTATAGGGTTAACAGTTACGGGACTATAAAGCAGTTTAAGAAAAAGGTCAGGCCATCCCTTACAGAAGAACAATGAATGTGATTCATTCTATTAAAATTCTGTCAGTATGTGGATCATGAACTGGTACCAACTGCAGATTGTAAAATACAGGCTTCAAACTACTGAGTAGTCATGAAGAATCCACTTTTCCTATTGCTAGCCTCTTGTAGATACTGGTCAGCCTTGTGAATAAGTCTGTATAGAGGCCAGCCTAGAACAAGGTGAAGTGTGGGGGGGAGGCTGGTGAAAGGCTGAGCCAGTGGCAGCTGCCCTGAAACTAGGATTTTAATCTGGGAGGTAGAGGGTTATAACAAGGTCTTACAAAACTCATGTGTTCAGCAAACAAGATTTGAGTGATACTTTTGCTTTTTAAGGTTTATTTTTGACAGAGAAACCGACTGCCAGCAGGGGAGGGGCAGAGAGGGGGAGACAATCCAAAATAGATTCCAGGCTCTGAGCTGTCAGTGCAGACGTGGGGGGTGTCAAACTCACCAAGGGGTAGATCATGATCTGAGCCGAAGTCGGACCCTACTGACTGAGCCACCCAGACACCCCTTGAATGATAGTTTTAAATCAGTAAGATTTCATTACAAAGCAAAGGGCTATTCAGAAGCTTCTAGCAGCAACCCAGGAGGCCAACCCACAGAAGACCACAGTCAGGAAATAAGATAAAACAGTAAGAATCCTGCTATAGGTTGATATGCAGGTCCTGTGCTAGGCTGTTGAGATGTCTTGCCTTTTAAGGACTTCCAGCATTCTACAATGAGATTATTGAGAGTTAAGCCAGCAACATCAGTAATCCACCATCTGTAATCAAAATGGTTATCCGTGAACATGACAGGAGGTTTGAGAACACTCTTAATTCAGTATCTCAGGCCGGAGATAAAAGTATAGTTGTGTCCGTTGGATGGTTGGGGGAAATTTGCAAGGCTAAAAAGTGGTAGGGTTTCCTCCAGAACCCAAGCTCTCCGTCCTTGCCCTCCCCACCCGGTAACCTGTACATTTCCAATTTAAAGAATTCGTTTTGGGGCGCCTGGGTGGCGCAGTCGGTTAAGCGTCCGACTTCAGCCAGGTCACGATCTCACGGTCCGTGAGTTCGAGCCCCGCATCGGGCTCTGGGCTGATGGCTCAGAGCCTGGAGCCTGTTTCCGATTCTGTGTCTCCCTCTCTCTCTGCCCCTCCCCCATTCATGCTCTGTCTCTCTCTGTCCCAAAAATAAATAAATGTTGAAAAAAAAAAATTTTTTTTTAAAAAGAATTCGTTTTACCAAGATCCGTATATGCAGTGTCGAGTGTGGGGATCGCAGGGCACACAACAGTAATCAGGAAGACACCCTGTGCTCTGGAAGCCGGTGGCCTGACAGGAGTGGAAAACCAGCACACGGCCTTGACGCGAGGCAGAAAGGAGCCAATGCCACCCCTGGCTTGGCCAAAGAGTCACAGGTTTGGGGGACTGGCAAATCTTCCCCACCCCGTCCACACCCGCGGGGGCCAGGGAAGTCTTCATAAAGGAGGTGCCATCTGAAGCAGCGTGTTAACAGAGGAGTCAGGATCCAGAGGTGGGAGCACCCAGAGTATATGAGGGCCCGAAGGTAGGAGCGCTTGGCTGCAACAAAGGCCTTGTATAGAGCAGGAATAACAAACAGTACTGTCTCTATGCCAGGCCTGTGCTGAGAGCTGGTATACACTGACCTGTTCGCTTAACAGGAGGGACTCAGCCCTATGGTAGAACGTTCTGAGAAGTGGGACAGCTGAGCCAGCAAGCAGGTGATGAGATGGAGCAGAGGGGAGGGAGGGCTGGAAGGCTGGGGTGAGGTCAGAGTGGGCTGAGCCACAAGCTAAAACATTCAGAGGTCAGCCTGCAAGAAGTCACGGTGAAGAGCAGATCTCGATGAGAAGCGTCTCCCAGCTCTGTGCTCTCGGTTCCTCTCCCCCCCACCGCGCCCCCACCCCCAGTCTCCTCTCTGCCTCCTCACTCTGTCCTCCCCTTCCCTCTCCTGTTTCCTCCCTTCTCACCTCACTCTCCTGGCCCCAACCAAGGCCCACCCTCTGCCACAGGGACAAGCCGACACAAACCCAATGTTCCTTAAAATTGTGTTAGCCAGACGAAATGAATACTGGTCAGCTAAAGCTGCACAGGAATCCACAAAAACTACTTTAAAGCCTATTCAAAGCTCACCCATAAATAGGACAAAGAAACATGGTCTATTTGGGAACTGAACATTCTACCAACTAGCTCTGCAATTGACCTGCTTCCTTATTTACCAGCCTGGGTGCTGCCCCCTTGTGGCATGAGTGTCAAAATACAGTTTACTGTTCACCCGGCTTGTAAACGAAGCGCGCTCCCTAACTTTTCAGCAGATACACACTGTTTCAGAATTAGCAAATCGTGTGAGGCTCTGGCCATTTCTTCTCTTGGACTCCCTTAAATGCTCCTAGTTTAAATATTTATAAAACGTACTGTTCTTGGGAAGCTTGTTAAAAAATCAGATTCTCCGGGTGTCTGGGCGGCTCAGTGGGTTAAGCGTCTGACTTCAGCCCAGATCATGATCTCAAGGCGCATGGATTCAAGCTTTGCATCCGGCTCTGTGCTGACAGCTCAGAGCCTGGAGCCTGCTTCAGCTTCTGTGTCACCTTCTCTCTCTGCCCCCTCCCCCAATTGTATTCTCTTTCTCTTTCTCTCTCTCTTAAATAAATAAACTTTAAAAAAAAAATTCTAGGGGCGTCTGAGTGGCTCAGTTGGTTAAGTTTCTGACTCTTGATCTCAGCTCGGGTCTTGATCTGAGGGTCGTGAGTTAAAAAAAAAAAAAAATCAGATTAGAGGCCCCACCCAGGATAGCTAAGCTTTGCTGGGTGTCAGCTGAACAATCCACCTGCTTTTCAAGGGCCTACAAAAATGTCTGGGAACTGAAAGAAATTCATCATTTCCCAAATTTGACCCCCCAAACTGCAAAACTCAGAATGCATAAGTGTTTAACACTACAAAAGATAACACTGGCTGTAACTGTAATATAATTCCTATATAACTATATGAAATTGTAATAAACATTTCTAGAAAAGGAACATTATTTGTAACAAAACTTAGATTTGTAAAGTTTACCAACATCTTTCCAAAAATACTACAGAAAACGTCTATTTGGCCTGTGGGTGTACTTTATTCACTTGGTATGAAGCACAACAGAACCTCTGAGGTCAGAATGTCTGGCCCATAAACTCCAGGAAATGACCCTGCCTGTAGAGCCACAGACTCTGATCCAGAGATTCTGATGTGGGGCCCAGGAACCTGTCTTTTTAACATCAGCCAATTCAAATGGGAGGACCAACATCAGCCAATTCAAATGGGGGAAATACTGATGTGGCTAATGGGGAGCTATTGAGGAAACATGAGCAGGAGAGAAGCATTACCAGAACTAAGTTTCAGGGAAAGAAATCAGGAGTACTGTATTTAAGGGGCACCTGGCGGGGCGCCTGGGTGGCTCCGTTGGTTGAGCGGCCGACTTCGGCTCAGGTCATGATCTCGCGGTCCGTGAGTTCAAGCCCCGAGTTGGGCTCTGTGCTGACAGCTCGGAGCCTGGAGCCTGTTTCAGATTCTGTGTCTCCCTCTCTCTGACCCTCCCCTGTTCATGCTCTGTCTCTCCCTGTCTCAAAAATAAAATTTTAAAAAAATTAAAAAATAATAATAATAATAAGGGGCACCTGGCTGGCTCAGCCGGTGGAGCGCACAACTCTTGATCTCAGGATTATGATCCAGACTCACGTTAGATGCAAAGATTTCTTAAAAATAAAATCTTTAGCGGCATGTGGGTGGCTTAGTCAGTTAAGTGTCCAACTCTGGATTTCAGCTCAGTGTGATCTCACAGTTCATGAATTTGAACCCTGCGTTGGGCTCTGCACTGACAGTGTGGAGCCTGCTTGGGATTCATTCTCTCTCTCTCTCTCTCTCTCTCTCTCTCTCTCTCTCCTCTCTCAAAATAAAGTTAAAAAAAATTTTTTTAATCTTAAAAAAAAAAAGAGTATTTAAGATGGTTTGAAAAGGGGGTGGCCAAGAGTCAGAACTTGGTTACCAGCATCTGAGAAACCAACCCCTGACATTTTGGCATTTTCACGTATGTGAAAATGTGGGCATTTCTTGCAAGACTGCCCAGAGCTTTTATCAGATTCTTTTTTTTTAAACAAGATTTTTTTATAATTTTTATTTTTAAGAGAGAGAGAGCACGAGCACAAGCCAGGAAGGGGCAAAGGGAGGGTGGGGACACAGAAGATCCAAAGCAGGCTTTGCACTGACAGCAGCAAGCCCGATATGGGGCTTGAACTCACGAACCGTGAGATCATGACCCGAGCTGAAGATGGAGGCTCAACCGACTAAGTCACCCGGTCAGCCCTGCTTTTATCAGATTCTTAAAAGAGCCTGTTACCCAAAACCCCTAAGAATCACTGGCCTGTGGTTTCCTCCCCAGGCTTACAAAGCCCCAGGGACTAACAAAGTTTATCCAGGCACGGCAGTGCAAGCAGCAACATGCCTTTTCCAATATCGACTTTGAAAATTAATAACTATTTAAAAATATTTCTAAACAACTCCCAAATCGAGCGAGGGCCGGGCAAAAGGCACACACGCAGCAGCCGGACTCCACAGCCAGCCGGACTCCACAGCCTCGGATGCCCCAGTGTGACTCACTCGCTCCCGAGCCGCTGTCGCCAGCCGTCACCCGGCCTCGGCGGTCTGGGTGGTTGCACAGTTTAAATTGTCTTTAATCTTGGTCCTTGATGGTCAATTTGTACCCGGGATGGACACCTAGTTAAAAACAGGAAGCACAGGGAACGCAGAGGTTGAACATGTTAACGTGGAGCGTGAAACACGACAGTCTTTTGTGTGGGTCACGTCACTGGCTCTCCATTTCTGTGGAACAACAGGAAACAAGCATGAGGACAAAGTCAATGCAGAGAGATGTGACCGAGCTAGGTCCCACGGTCCACCTTGGAGACAGAACTGCAGACTCTCGCTACTCAGTATCCCTGTGAGCTCGTTAGGATTTTAAGCCTGATCCCAGACCTCCCAAACCCATCTTCATTTTTTTTTTTATTTTTTCATTCTTTATTTTTGAGAGAGCAAGCGAGCAAGCGCAAGTGGGGGAGGGGCAGAGAGAGAGGGAGACACAGAATCCGAAACAGGCTCCAGGCTCCGAGCTGTCAGCACAGAGCCCGATGCGGGGCTTGAACCCACAAGCCGTGAGATCACGACCTGAGCTGAAGTCAGACACTTAACTGACTGAGCCACCCAGGCGCCCCTCCATTATGGTTTTAGATGTGCATTTAAAACCCACAAAAATAGTCCAAGTATGGAAAGCAACAGGTATGAGCTGAATATGGACTGAGTTCATTGCACTAGCTAAGAGGTGCAGAAACCTGGCTGTCACATCAGCTGGGGAGTTCTTCAGTGGTACCAAGCCTGGGCTTAGCCCCCAAAGCCTCAGGCCAGAACTAGGGGGTGGCCCATGAGTGATGATTATCTAGCCATTCATGCCCATGGAACCCCATCAGACCTGCAGTTCCCATCCATCTGACTAAGAGGACTCCAGAATGTCAAAAACAATGCTGAAGAAGAAAATATGGTGTTGGCTAGATCTAATTGGACTTTTCCTTCATTGGAGCCAAAGACAGCCTGCATCTCTCATGTGGGATTTGCAATGTGCTTGTATGTGAGTAGCCTGAAACTCTTCTATCACCCCCTGGGAAAAATAATACAAAAGCTATAACAAATGTAAGGGGACCCCAATGAACATTAGATTTTTTTTAAGTACATAATGAAATCTAAATCTACATTTTAATATACATTTGTTCTCAGAACAAAATGTGATGCAGTATCACTTTTTAATTGGTCTAAAGTCATGCTTTTTCTTCCAATTAAATCTAAACAGTGTTTTGTCACATTTTTATGGGGAAAGTCAAAATTTGTCTATGATTACCACAAATTATATTTTAAATTGAACTTTAAAGAGAACCAATCATAACTGACCAACCTCAAATTACCTTTTAATTAAAATGCTGGGCATATGCCAGGCATTGGAAAGAAAAAGATTGCAAGTTTCCAGGTTGGTCCTCTAGATCATTGATATGACAGGGAAAAGGATTTTGAGTCCAAAAACGTCAAGACTCACTGAGCGAGAACTCAGCTGCTTTGCTGCTGGACGCAGGACAGAAGACATTCATGTGGACGGCTTCCTGGAGAGCTTGCCTGGGCTTTTGACAATCCCCAGTGGGTCCATGTAACTGGGGGCATCACGTAACTCAGCACCATTAATATTTGGGCCCCGAGAATTATTTCTTGGGGAAGAGGGACTGACCTGTGTATCAAAGGGTGTTTAGCAGAATCTCAGACCTCCACACCCAGGCATGCTGGATGACCAAAATTATCTCCAGATTATTGCCAAATGCCCCTGGCGGGGGCAAAACCACATACCCCTTTTGAGAACCACTGGTTAGTTCACCCTTTCCCTCCTGTTCTGAATTTCTGTTCTGTTCTGAACAGACCTGTTCTGCCAAACAGAAATGCAAAGGAAGGAGAGCAAATCATCACATCACAGAAGATAACCCTGCTAATTTTAAACTTCTCATAGAATGAACCATTCGTTCATTCATTCATCCATTCATTCATTCAGTAAACATTTATTCAGCACACCGTGCGTGCCCGGCACCCTTTGAGCCACTGGGGATACAGCACTGAACAAAGATCCCTGCCCATATGGAAGTTACGTTCCAGAAGGGGGGGATGGACTGGGTTTGGGATCTCCTCATCCCCTACAATTGTTTCCTTGCAACATTTGGCACTGCGTGCCAGCCCTCTTTGTTTCTCGGATGAGGTCTCCCACTAGCCACCCTGTGACCTCTCCGCCTGCTCGAACCTTTCATCCCTCCATGCTCCAAATGTAGGAGTTCCAAAGGGACTCAGACAGTCTGGGCTTTCCTTGCCTCTCCCTTCTGGTCTCACCCTAGGTCATGACTGATTACGGCCTTCAGGGTTCATGCTCCTAACACTCTGTTTCCAGCTTCAACTTCTCGTTCAAGTCCAGAGCCCCACTGCCAACTCTTTGTTGTGTTCATTCATTCGTTCACTCACTCATTCATTCACATTCATGGAGTACTCACTCGGTACAGGTGTCCACAAGGGGTGTGGGTTCAGCAACCAACAAGGCAAAGCACACCTTCTTTCTCACGGAGTCTATACTCCAGCTGGGGAGTCAGGTGCTAAACCAACCACTGCACAAACACCTAGATTATTTCAGCCATGCTTAGGCAAGGGGTCACATTCAGCCTGTGACAGGGAGAGGCACTCTTTCTCTGCTTTTTTTTTTTTTTTTTTAACATTTATTTATTTTTGAGAGAGAGACAGAGCATGAGTGGGGAAGGGGCAGAGAGAGAGGGAGACACAGAATCCGAAGCAGCTCCAGGCTCTGAGCTGTCAGCACAGAGCCCGATGCGGGGCTGGAACCCACGAACCGTGAGATCGTGACCTGAGCTGAAGTCCGACGCTTAACCAAATGAGCCACCCAGGCGCCCCCTTTTTCTCCGCTCTTTTGCTCCACAGTACTTATCACCACCTGGACGAGTCTATAATTTAGCTTTGCTTGATTTTGACCATCTTCTCCCATCTCTTAGAATTCCCATGGCTGTAATATGCTAGTATTTTGTGGGTTTGGTTTCCTTTTTGTGTGCTATTTGAGAGAGCAGCTTTAAATTTTACACGGTCTATGGGGAAGTTCTTCTTAAGGTGATCTCCCAGCTACCAGCTCTCTGAGTAGTTTGTCACAAACCTCTTTTTCATGTCCTAGTCTTTCCCTGGGAGAAGAGAAATGAGGAGTGAATGCAAATGAGGCTTTTCCTTTTGGGGTGATGAAAATATTCTGGAACTAGATAAAGGTCATGGTTGTGCAATGTTGTGGATACGCTATAAGCCACTGGCTGGTGTACTTTAAAAGAGTGAATGGTGGGCACCTGGGTGGCTCAGTCAGTTGAGTGTCCGGCTTCAGCTCAGGTCATGATCTCACAGTTAGTGAGTTAGAGCCCCGCATTGAGCTCTGTGCTGACAGCTTGGAGCCTGGAGCCTGCTTCCGATTCTGTGCCCCTGCTCTCTCTGCCCCTCCCCTGCTCGCTCTCTCTCTCTCTCTCTCTCTCTCTCAAAAATAAACATTTAAAAAAAAAGAGTGAATGGTGTGATATGTTCACTATATCTCAATTAATAGATCTTGTAGGGGTGCCTTGCTGGCTCAGTCAAATATCTGACTCTTGATTTCAGCTCGGATTATGATCTCATGACCATGAGATCTCATGGTCATGAGATCAAGCCCCGAGTCAGGCTCCACACTGGGCTTCGAACCTGCTTAAGAGTCTCTCTCTGCCCCTTTCCCACTCATTCTTTTCTCTCTCTCTCTCAATCTCTCTCTAAAAAAAAAAAAAAAAAAAAAAGGATAGATAGATCCTATATATGTGGGGTTTTTTTTTTCAAGAGGTGCAGGGAGCACAGAGAGAGGGACAGAGGATCCCAAGCAGGCTCCACGCTGACAGCAGTGAGCCCAATACGGGGACTGAACCCACAAACTGTGAGATCACAGCCTGAGCTGAAGATGGATGCTTAACCGACGGAGCCACCCAGGTGCCCCCCTATATACGTGTTTTAAATTGTGTCGTGTCAAAGCTGGATGGATGGACAAATTACGAGCAGGGGTTTTGCCCTTACCAAATGGAAGTACCACTTTGGGTTTGGTGACTAGAAATCTCCTTACCCTCTGCCAGGGAGAGTTTGGGATTTGGCTGGTTTATAAAAGCAGGAGAACCTCGGTAAAGCCTAAAGAAGCACACTGCCCCTTCTCCCTTCCCTGAAACAATTTTTCACAATAACCAAGTAAGATTACAGGTAAAATCAGACACCAGAACCTCCCTCATTTCCTTGGCCCTGAGGCCACAACTCCCACCAACCCCACTCATTGGCTCAATAGATCACAGAGGTCAGGGAAGAGAAGGTTCACTGTCAAGGAAGCAGGAAAGCAGCAAGAGAAGGCTTTTTTTTTTTTTTTTTTTCACCAATGCTTACAGAATCCAACTGTCCAGGTTCAAGCCTCAGCTGTGCATTTGATGGGCTGTGTCCCGGGCTAATCACTGGGTTGAGTCTGGGATCTGACTTTACCCTACTCACAAGCTAATAAGCTATCCTATTAGCTTTTCACCAAAGGCAGAAGACACAAGACTCCTGGGTCAGAGACAAATAACTGTGTTACTCACAACCCAGCTGACCACATAATTTGCATCAATTACCCTTGCTCCCCAAGTTCCTTGGTGGTAACACAGCAGAGATGCTGCACGGACAGTAGTTGTGAGGCAGCCGAGGACACTGAGCCTGGAAATCTACTGCGTTTGTAGGAAGTAGTAAGCAAGTCTGCTCTACGTCCCAGAGGGAGACATTACCTCCTCTCTCAAAGTTTCTCACTGCAAACACAAACCCAAGAAATGGCCTGAGTAAAGAGTGGTCACGACCTTGGCATGTTCAGCAAGAACATTCAGGGAGGCTCAAGCCATGGCGAACTGCTTCATTGCTTCGCCCAATTTCTCTGTGCCTCAGTTTCCTCGGCTAAAACTGGGGGCAATAGTATTACCCTCCTTGTGGGGTCGTGGTGAGGACTCCAAGACATAATGCCCTATAAAGTGCTTAGCATGGAGAAAGAAGGGCTCCCTAAATTGTAATCACCATCATTAGGGGAAGAGGGAGGAGAAAACATGTTATAAACATGAGAAAGCTTGCATTTAAGAGGGCTTCAAGGTCCGGAGGAAACAGAAGGCTTCCCCACTTACTTGTCCCCCAAACTGTCCACGGCACCTTAAGCTCATATCACACCGTCTCTCCCCAAGAGAAAAGGAACAAAGACCCTCTTGATCAACATTGTGTTCCCAGGGTCAACACAGCACCTGGCACGAAGTGGGCACTGAAGGAATGAATGAATGAATGAATGAAAAGTGAAAGCAGAGGAGTGCCTGGGTGGTTCGGTTGGCTGAGCGTCCAACTTCGGCTCGGGTCATGATCTCACAGTTCATGAGTTCAAGCCCTGCGCCGGGCTCTGTGCTGACAGCTCGGAGCCTGGAGCCTGCTTCGGATTCTGTGTCTCCCTCTCTCTCTGCCCCTTCCCCACTCATGCTCTGTCTCTCAAAAATGAATAAATGTTAAAAAAAAAAAAAGGGGGGGGGAGAAAAAAAGAAATGTGAAGGCATTAAGCGTCTGAGCTGGCAGGAGGGTCCCGGATGAAGGGCCACCGTGGGGGCACTGAACTTGACAGGGCTGCATACCCTCCAGTGACGGAGGAGGGCTCGGACAGCTGTGGTCACGCAGGGAGAAGGAAGCTGAGGTCAGATGGCCTTGGGAGGGAAGGTAACGTGACTCACAAGGTTGCCAGGCAACCACCCAGCTGCAGAATATTAATTTGCCATTGAATCAACTGGGCACTTTGAGGAACTATCTAGTTTTCAGGGATGGGGAGACAGGAGCTGAAGAAGGGGTCAAGGCTTAAGGATGGGGACAAGCCTGGCAGGTTCTGAAGCACGACAGGGGCAGCGACCCAGGTGCATCGCCCATAAATGAAGTAAAAAACCGTGGGGGCCAGGCTGGGGAGGGAGGAAAGTGAGACCAGAGGGGGAAGGTGGGCTGTGAGAAGGAAGGCAGTCGGACTGACGGTTACAGCAAAGTCAGATTGAGCAGGAGCTGGGCTTCTGGAGAGAGGGTAGGCCAGAGGCTGTGGACCAGGAGAGGCAGCAGCACAGCCCAGAGAAGACCGGCCAGGCTCACAGCTCCATCCCCTCACCCGTCAGGTGTCAGGCGTGAGCAGGCAGCTTCCCCTGGCCAACCCCTAACCCTAAAATGCACCTGAGGGCACCTGGATGGCTCCGGTGGTTGAGCTTCTGACTCTTGATTTCTGCTCAGGTCATGATCCCAGGGTCACGGAATCAAGGCCCGTGTTGGGCTCTGCGCTGAGCATGGAGGCTGGTTAAGATTCTCTCTCTCGGGGCACCTGGGTGGCTCGGTCAGTTAAGCGGGTGTCTGACTTCGGCTCAGGTCATGATCTAGCAGTCCGTGAGTTCAAGCCCCACGTCAGGCTCTGTGCTGACAGCTCGCAGCCTGAAACCTGCTTTGTATTCTCTGTCTCTCTCTCGGTCCCACCACCCCCGCCCCAACCCCTCTCATGCTCTCTTTCTCTCTCTGTATCAATTAAATCAAGACATTTTAAAAAATTAAAAAAGGAAAAGATTCTCTCTCCCTCTGCCCCTCTCCTTCACTCATGCTCTCTCTCTAAAATAAAAAATAAGTAAAATAAAATGCACCTGAGTAAAGATTCTTCTCACATTGGTGCTTTTAGGATTTGTTTCCCATCTTAAATCCACTGATAGTGCTAAACAAAATACTCTCTAACATTTTATTATAAAAATGTTCAAATACTCAGAAAAGTTTAATTTTAACGTGAAGACTCATATGCCCACCACCTAGATTCCATAATTTATATTTTATTATTATCGATCTCATATCTATTCATCTTTTTTTATGCATTGCAAACTAAATGTACAGTAATACACTTTGACCTAAATACTTCATTAACTAGACTTCAACTTTGTTACAGTTTTTTTTTAATAAAATTTATGTACAATGGAGTGCACAGTTCTAAATGTGCCCTGCAAACAGGGTTCTGGGCTTGATTTTGATTGTTAAGGGAGATAATAGGCCCTGTCAGCACCTCATTCAACAGTGGAGGTTGTTACGGTTAAGATATGGGAGGCAAAACAGTCCCCAGAGGGGGGTAGCCAGGATGTGACCCAGGGCTGTGGGAAGCAGAAGGTGGATGGACCTGAGGAGCCAGGGTGAGGCCAACCTGGAAGAGGCAGCGTTAACCTGTGAGGGGAGACTCTAGGGACTATTACAGGGAAGAGTGGAGAGAAAAATAATCAAGGAAAAGGGGGTAGAATATTCTGGAACTCAGCAAGATGTAACAGCACAGATAAGTTGCAGGTAAGGCTGTGGTGATGAAAATACCAGTAATAAAGGTGCCTGAGTGGCTCAGTCAGTTTCTGACTCTTGATTTCTGCTCAGGTCATGATCTCACAGTTTGTGAGTTCAAGCCCCACATCCGGCTTTGCACTCACAGTGCAGAGCCTGCTTGGGATTCTCTCTCTCCTCTCTCTCTCTCTCTCTCTCTCTCTGCCCCTCCCCTGCTCCCATGCACCCTCTCTCAAAATAAATAAATAAAAACTTTAAAATATATACCAATAATAATAGCAGACCCTTACGTAGAACTTAACCATGCATCAGAGACCAAGTGGAGGCTACAGGTGTCTCATTTATCCCTCACCTTGACCCTCCCAGAAAGGTATGGGGAACATCCTAAATCCATGACTTGCCTTGGATCACAGCTGGGAAGTGGTGAAGCTGGGATTCAACCCAGGGTCGCAAAGCCTCCTTGTCCTGACCTTCCACAATACACAAACACTAGTCCCGCACACGGACACCAGCCGCAGCCTGGGTCTCACTGCGGCTTCTGATTCGAGAAGACTTCTCATTGGTGCCCCGGGCACAGGGGTGGGCTTAGAGCTCCACAGGCGATCCCAATGTGAGGTGTAGGTTGAGAGCCACCGCTCCAAAGACACAGGTGGGCATCAGTTGGGAAGGAGAGGGGGGCCAGAGAGGAGGCCAAAGCTGGAGTATGGGGGTGCCCTCTGCTCTCCCCTCGAGGCAGCTGGGCAGTCACCTGGCCCCTGAGCTCCTCCCGGGGCCCCCTCTCCAGCTCAGCCTGGTCCTGCTACCTTCCTACCCTGGGACAGCAGCCAGACGTCATGAAGCCACTTGTTCCTCCCCAGCCCCCCACTCCAGGAGGGACCACGCATGCCCAGGCTGCCTCCGGGGGTCACTGTCTCAACACCTTCACCCCTCCGAGGCCCCATTGCCTGGAACAGGGTGACTGAGGCATCCTCAGCCTCTCCCTCGCCCACCATCAATAACCAATGAGGAACCCCGGGGCCTGGTGGCTTCTGACAGCGGTTTGCAGCTGCCCGGTACTATTTCCCAGGACCAGCTCTGGCAGGGAGGGGAGTGGGGTCAGGCATGTAGAGTTGCCCCGGGGAGTCTCCCGCCCCAGGGATAGTCCTCCCCGCTGTCTGTCGTTATTAATTCTATTTTGTGTGCGCCCCCGCCCTGAAATCTAAATGCCAGGAAGCCATGACCGAGCCGATCACATCCACCTGTTACCCCTGGGGCCTCATCCTGGCTCTGGCTTATGGCAGGTGCTCACCACCTGGAAGGGAAGTGGAACAGAAGAATGGCCCAATACTTTAACAAACGTCCCCCTTCATCGTATTTGAAAAATCACATGCAAATTCACACTGGGCCAGTTCTTACTTCATGATTTCAAAAGAAAACTTCGTGGTACTGGAACCCCTAGCATTGGGGGGGCTGTTGCAGCCCCAGTAAATTACCACAAACTGTAGAAGCTTAGGACGACGTCAATTCATTCTCTGACGGTTCAGTAGGTCAGAAGCCCCAGGTACAGCAGGGCGCCCCGGGCGGAAATGAAGGCGTCACCAGGGCTGCGCTCTGTTCTGAAGGCTCTGGGTTTGAGCCCGTTTCCAAGCTCTTCCAGATTGTTGGCTGAATTCAGTCCTTTGCGGTCCTAGGACCTCGGCTGGGGGCCTCTCTCAGCTCCTTAAGGCCACCTGCGCTTCTCGGCCTGTTGCCCTCCCCCTCCCATCTCCAAATCGGCGAGGGCGGGTAGAATCCTCCTCGGTCCTCAAATCTCTGATTCATTCTTCAGCCGCATCACTTCTGCCTTTAGGCAAAGGACATTCGAGCCAGAGGACATTTTTTTATGTTTATCTATTTTGAAAGAGAGAGTGTGTGAGCAGGGGAGGGGCAGAGGGACAGAGAATCCCAAGCAGGCTCCACGCGCTCAACTCAAGGAGCCCGACCCAAGGTTGGATCTCACAACCGTAAGATCATGACCTGAGCTGAAATCAAGAGTGGGATGGACACTCAACCGACTGAGCCACCCAGGTGCCCCCAGCCAAAGAACATTTTAAGGGCTTATCTGATTAAATTGGGCGCACTCAGGGGCGCCTGGGTGGCTCAGTTGGTTGGGCATCTGACTCCGGCTCAGGTCACGATCTTGTGGTTTGAGCCCCGTGTCGGGCTCTGTGCTGACAGCTCAGAGCCTGGAGCGTGCTTCAGTTCTATCTCCCTCTCTCTCTGCCCCTCCCCTACTCACACTCTGTCTCTGTCTCAAAAAAAGTAAACATTTAAAAAAATAAATTAGGGGCGCCTGGGTGGCGCAGTCGGTTAAGCGTCCGACTTCAGCCAGGTCACGATCTCACAGTCTGTGAGTTCGAGCCCCACGTCAGGCTCTGGGCTGATGGCTCAGAGCCTGGAGCCTGTTTCCGATTCTGTGTCTCCCTCTCTCTCTGCCCCTCCCCCGTTCATGCTCTGTCCCTCTCTGTCCCAAAAATAAATAAACGTTGAAAAAAAAATTTTTTTTAATAAATAAATAAATAAATTTAAAAAAATTGGGCCCACCCAGACAATCCAGGATAATCTCCCTACTTCAAAGTCTATAATTACATCTGCAAAGTCCTTTTGCCATGTAACCTCATATATTCCCAGGTCCCAGGAGTCGGGCTGTGGACGTCTTTGGGAGATGATTATTCTGCCCTCCACACCCCTCCTGGGAGGAGAAAGATGCCAGAACTAGGAGTTTCAGGCCCAGATCTCCTTGGTCCTGTAAACCCAGGACAGGGATTGCTTCACCTGGCTGAGCCTTGGTTTCTTCACCTGTGGGACAGGGACACACTAGTCCTTACATCCAAGGACCATGGTGAAGAACAACTACGTTTATTCATGCAGAGAGATTGTCAGCCCAGCACACAGCATTGTCACTCTTGTGAGAAGAAGGACGGGGCCCACAGGGAGAGGGAGGGAGCTGGCCCCAGGGTCTGGGATATGATCTTCAATTTGGTAGACTCAGAAACTTGATTTTCTGGTCGCCCAGCTAGTCAAAGTGTTGGAGCCAGGAGTCCCCTCTGGCCTCACCAGTTCCAAAATCGTCCATACATCAGTCGGTGCTGGCCTCTGAGAGATCCAGCTTCCACAGATTCCATCCCTGCCACCGCCTGCGGGTGCAGCCCAGGACAAGTGTCCCTCTGAGTCACGGCCAGCGGGAGGGAAAACCTTAGATTCACACACGGTGCTTTTTAGGGAATCACCCTCCATAAGCCTTGGGAAAGGAGGAGCTCTGTGATGTGTGCAAAGCGTGTGCACAGACCTTGTGACCCCTCCCCTTCACAGCAGCCCTCTGAGGTAGGAATGAATGATTCCCATTTCGCAGACGAGGCTAACTGAGGCCCGAAGAGGATACAAACTCACGATGTTCTAGGCACTGTGCGTGGTGTTTTCTGCACATCACCTTCACAAGACTCCTCTCCCCGCCCCCCCCCCACACACACCCAAGTTATTTTCCTCATTTCTTGGAGAAGAAAATAGCTCAGAGGAGGAGAGATCTGCCCAAAGCTCAACATCTGGAAAAGGGTGGGGCCAGGAAACCCTTTTCTTTCCCATTGGACACGATTCCCGGGAGGGCAGAACATGCAGTTTGGTGATTATGAGCACCTTGGGGGGAGGCTGTCTCTCCACTCGGGGCAGAGCCCTCCCTGCTTGCCCGCCAGTGCCCGCAGTCGCCTGTTGAGTGGGATACACAAATCTGTTTGGTGCTGTCCCCAGCTGGTGTGACCAGCCTGTGAAGAAGAACCGGGGAGGGGGAGTGGGGTGGGCATAACCCCCTCCACAGCACAAGTCTTGGGTTCCGGTGCAACCAAGACTCTGCGGAAAGCTTCTCGTTTCTTGTTACCATGGCAACACGAATGTCTCCATGCCTCTCTCGTGTGAACAGAGCTGTTCCCCATGCCACCCTGTCTCCCAAGGCCCCTCAAAGGCCCTTCTGCCTCTAAGATTCTGGTTTCGATTAATTGCCACCAGTGCCTGCACTGGGTTTGTCATTTTCACTTATTTCATCCGCTGAGTCACTGAGCCCTGCTCTGAATTAGAGTGGTTATTCACCAGAACATTCTGCTCGCTCGTTGCCATGGACACCTCCCAGCCTGCTTCATCACCTGTTAATTTCTCAGCAAGGCTGGCTGTGAGCGTGGGTACCACTGCCCCTTATCCAGGACCCAACGGGCATCAAAACTCCCCCGGAAAAGGAGGGGCCATGATGACGCATGAACAACAGCTAAATCTCTAATGCCAACTCTGGAAAAATCAAAAACAGCCTAGAGCTACTTACATCTGTCCAAACCAGGTCAAGGTGGCAATTCATCAAATAAGTCAACAAGCACACTATTTGTTTGGTTTTCTGGCATATCTTGAGCAAACTCTTTAGTCTCTTTGCTAACCACTTTAGGATGTATTTTTAGGGACACCTGGGTGGCTCAGTTGGTTAGGCGTCCGATTCCGGCTCAGGTCATGATGATCTCGAGGTTTGTGGGTTCGAGCCCCATGTCGGGCTCTGTGCTGACAGCTCAGAGCCTGGAGCCTGCTTCGGATTCTGTGTCTTCCTCTCTCTCTCTCTCTCTCTCTCTCTCTCTCTCTCCCCCTCCCCCTCCACTGCTCATGCACTCTCTCTATGTCTCTCAAAACTAAACATTTTTTTAAAAACTTTTTAAAAGATGTATTTTTAGGGGTGCCCGGGTGGCTCGGTCGGCTGAACGTCTGACTTCAGCTCAGGTCATAATCTCACAGCTTGTGAGCTCGAGCCCCGCGTCGGGCTCTGTGCAGACAGCTCAGAGCCTGGAGCCTGCTTCAGATTCTGTGTCTCCCAGTCTGTCTGCCCCTAACCCACTCACATTCTGTCTCTGTCTCTCTCAAAAATAAATAAACGTTAAAAAAAAAAAAAGATGTCTTTTTATATTGAAAGGTGGTGAGTGCATTATGCAGATTGCTATCTTCCCTTGAAAATGAAAGGAGGGAGTCTCCAAGTATAGGGGCCTGAAGCAACTGCCCCGGGGAGGGGGTTTCCAAGAGGCAGGGGATAAAGGGCAGACCTGGGATTGAGAGGAGCTGCAAGCTGAATCCAGCCAGCACAGAGGGCACAAATGGGGGGGTGGGGAGAGGGGTACACTCAGGATTTTCCAGGCAAAGGAGGTGAAGAGGCAACCAGGATGCAGCCCCCAGGCAGAGCGCGGGGGCCATCAGCCCACGGCCCATTGCCCCCAATAACTACCTCACGTCCTGTTTGCAGAGCCCGGCAGGGGGACAGGGGATCAATACATCACCCGACATCCACACACTCCCTGCTCTTCAAACACCAATGTACGGAGAAATACGCTTCCCCTGAATCCAAGGTCACTAGGGGCATCTGTCTCATCTGCCCCCCAGTTGGACATACCGGAGGGATGATGCACACCAGGACTGTGACCCCAAGGACTGGGCACGGGGGCGGGGGGGAGTGGGCACTGCTCCCGACCCCAGGGAGCCTGTCTCCTGCCTGCCCTCGTGCCCAGCTGAGGAAATGCGCTCACCCTGCACCTGCCCCCACCGCTAGGAGGTCAACTCCCCTCCCTTCCCCCATGCGATGACTGATTGAATGACTGGGTAGGGCAGGGGCGAGGTACCTGTGCCCACCCCCTTTTGTCTTGCTTCGGGGGAGGCTGACCTCATGGGGGTTTGGGAGGGGCCATGAGGGCTTTAAAAGGTAGGGCTGGAGCACCAAGTAGCACAAAGCACGGAAAGGAACCAGGCTGGCTATAGCATCACCAACCTCCCGGCTCTGCAGGTGAGAGCACCCAGGAGGGGGAGGAGAGGCTCTGCAGGTGAGAGCACCCAGGAGGGGGAGGAGAGGCTCTGCAGGTGAGACCACCTAGGAGGGGAGGAAAGAGTTGGGGAGAGGGCTGATGGGACGTCTCCCTGCCCCAAAGGACCAGGCTCCCGCCTCGGTGTCTCCAGGGCCACCACCCTCCTCTCAGCTCAGGGCCAGACTAGGTCTCAGCTCTAGAACCCACCCTGGAGTGCCCTTTCCTCTCCTGCTGCTTCAACAGGGGCCCTGCCCTGCCCCTCTGCCTCCATGCTCACCCCAGTCCTGCAAGGTGAGAAGGACAAAGGCTATTCTCCCATTTCCAGGTGAAAAAAACTGAGGCCCAGAAGGAGAAGTGACTGGCCAAAGTCACACCAATCATAGAGCAGGGCTGGAACTGGAACCCAGGGCTTCTGGGTTCCATCTCAAGCTCTTCCCTACACCAGCACTGTCTGAAAGAACTTCCCATGATGATGGGGATTGTATCTGCACCATCCAATAGGGTACCCACCAGCCAAAGGTGCACCAGAAAGGAGGCTAGTTCAAAGAAGGAGTTTTTACTTTTAATTAATTTAAATGTAAAGAGCCATATGTGGCTAGTAGGTACCATGTTGGACAATAACGTGGCTAACCTTGCTTCTTTAGCAGCAAGAACCCTTTCTCCTTCAAAGGAAATCTAACACAGAGCTCCACGATGACAAACAGATAAAAGCAGTATTTTATTCCTAGAAACGCGTCCCTCGAGGGTAACATCTTTATAATTTACTTCTGATGAAGCCAATCAGAACAATGAGGCAGAAAGAACACAAATGCTGAGAAGAGAGTTTTAGATGTGAATCTTATTTTTTTATTTTATTTTTCAATGTTTATTCATTTTTGAGAGAGAGCGAGCATGAGCGGGGGAGGGGCAGAGAGAGAAGGAGACACAGAATCCGAAGCAGGCTCCAGGCTCCGAGCTGTCAGCACAGAGCCTGAGGCAGGGCTTGAACTCACGAACCCTGAGATCATGACCTGAGCCAAAGTGGGACACTTAACTGACTGAGCCACCCAGGTGCCCCTAGATGTGAATTTTAGACTCATTTGAGGATCCAGTTTATTTCTGTATGATAGTTTCCCCCCAAACTCAGGTCATGCTGACACACAGGTGCAAGTGGTAACTGCTTAACTTTTTACAAAGATTTTTTAAGTTTATTTTTGAGAGAAAGAGAGAGAGAGAAAGAGAGAGCCTGAGTGGGGGAGGGGCTGAGAGAGAGAGAAGACAGAGAATCCCAAGCAGGCTCCGTGCTACCAGCACAGAGCCCCATGCAGGGCTCGAACCCATGAACCATGAGACCATAAAAAAATCAAAAGTCAGATGCTCAACCAAGTGAGCCACCCAGGCGCCCCTTAACTTTTTTTTACAGCTTAATTTTTAACTGCTTAATTACAATCACAGGATATTCCTCTTAAGCAAAAATGGCAGGAGAACTTTCCTTCCAAGGGCTGCACAGAACCGGTGGGACCCGACCACACAGTGAATACACCGATGGTCTCCAGAGAGATAACCATACCGTGCTGTCTGGAACGCACCCTTTGGTATCACTATTTAAAAGTTCACTTTAGGGGTGCCTGGGTGGCTCAGTCGGTTGAGCACCTGACTCTGGATTTAGGCTCAGGTCATGATCTCACGGTTTATGAGTTCGAGCCCTGCGTCGGGCTCCATACTGACAGCTCAGAGCCTGGAGCCTGCTTCGGATTCTGTGTCTCCCTCTCTCTCTCTGCCCCTCCGCACCCCCCCTCTCAAAAATAAATAAACATTAAAAAAACTTTTAATAAAAACATAAAAGTTCACTTTAAATTACGAGATGTAAACATCTACAGGACCACTCACATGGCCTCAAATTCTGCAGAAGTTTGGAAACCGTTGCTCTAAGTTGTAAATTCCTTGGAGAAAAGCCACTGTTGTAATTAGGGTGGGTGAGGAGGAAAAGGGCGGGGCTTGGGAGTTGCAGGGAGCAGGGGTTGCGCAGCTGAAGGAACTGGAAAAGCGAACTGAGGACCGGCCCATAGCCCCACACGGCGCTGCACCTGCCAGCAGGGAGGCACCTAGAGTCCATCTGGTCCAGGCCCCTGCCTTTGGGTCCCTAGACGGCTCCACCTTTCAGCCCCGCCCCTCTGTCCTTTCCAGACAAGATGCAACGACTGTGTGTGTGCGTGCTGATCTTGGCACTGGCTCTGACCGCCTTCTCTGAAGCTTCCTGGAAGCCCCGCTCCCAGCTGCAGGATGCACCCTCGGGTCCAGGGGCCAACAGGGGCCTGGAACCACATTGGCTGAACCGGCTGGGCCCAGCCTCTCACCACCGACGGCAGCTAGGGCTCCAGGGTCCCCCACAGCTGGTGGCAGGTAGGAGCTGTGACGGCCATCCCTGCTTGCCTCACCCAGCCAGGGTTGGCCCTGGCCTTGGTTTCTAGTGGCTTAGATGTCCTTCCCATATGCTCACGTCCTCTCCCACCTCTGACCCTCAGACCTGTCCAAGAAGCAGGGACCGTGGCTGGAGGAAGAAGAAGCAGCGTACGGATGGATGGACTTCGGCCGCCGCAGTGCAGAGGACGGGGACCAACATCCCTAGAACGGAGCTTCAGAGCCCAGCCTCTCCCAGCCCAGCCCAGCCCCATGAAAAACCAATCAAAATAAACTAGCTTCCAATGGATCACATTGTGTCAAGTGTGGGGCAGGAGAGGGGAGTTGGTGGAGACACGGTTGAGGCAACAGAGAGAACGGAGAACCCTCTTGGGGACGGGGGCCCATGACTCATTCGTCTCGGTATCCCCAGAGCCTAACATTGAATGAGAATCTACTCGTGCAGGTGGAAAACAGTGGTAGGGTCACAACCAGAGTCCTCTTCCTAAAAGAGAAATCAAACTGCGCCCCTCCAGGTTTTCACCTTCCAATGCCTCCTGCTGCACTTAGAATCCAACCTAAACTCCTTGTCGAAGTCCTAGGTCAGCCCTGCTGTCCCCATGGCAGGTGCCAAGTGTCTTCCTCCTCTCTCCCTTTCCCTTCCTTACACAGTGCACCAAGCTCATTCCTGCTCAGAACCTTTGCCCTTTCTGTTCCCTGTGCCTGGAAGGCTTTTCCCAGGCATAAATCTGGCTGGCTCCCCTTTTTCTCCCTAGGTCACATCCTGTCATTGTTTTGTATGTTAGTTTATTGTCCACCTCCCCCAGTTAGAAGGGAGACTCTGTAAGAGTGTGGATCCCACATCCCTCCTCTCTGCTGTATCCCCTGTTCCAAGAACAGGGGGTTATCCAATAAATATCTGTCACATTGCGGGGTGAGTGGCTGCTACAGGCGTTGTGGACATTTCGCCCGTATTCCCCTCACTGTTCTGAGCCCGTGGGCAACATCCTTCCACACGCACCCTCGATTGGAGGGTAAATACCCTAGTTCCCTCATCCCTTGGGCAGGATAATTCCGTCTCCCCAAATTCCAGAATCCCCCTGCAGGACCGAGCTCAAGGCTCTCCTTTGTTCACGTGCTTCCCTTCCCCATCTCACGCCCTCGGTGGTCCCACTTGAGATCACCACCCAAATAAACCACTCACACTCAAATCCTTATCTCCAAGTCTGCCTCGGGGCAGGGCGGGGTGTGTGAGGGGCCCTCCTCTGAAAACAGAGGGTTTTAGGAAACAACACACTCATCTTGGGATTCTAAAATGTGATCCTTCACTAGCCAGCCCCCTTTGCAGGGTGCTGGTAACCGCTGGAGTGTTGTGGCAACACCACACTAAATTCTCATCCCGGTGAATCAGGATGGGGCACACGTGGAAGAAGGAGCACTGGCTTATGCACCTGCCCCACCCCCGGAGCCCCCCCGGGGCGGGCCCCTGCTTTTGGCCATGGCATTGATTGGCTACTGTTAATCATCAGAGAATCTCTGGAGGAAGAAAATGTTAGGCGCAGGTTAGCCAACCATTAACTCAAGCCCAAGATCTGAATGTAAGAGTGCAGATAACAAAGGAAGCCGAAATTGGAAGCCCAGCAAGTCTCCCCCGTTAAAGTCCTAGAATGAGAGGCATCTGGGTGGCTCAAGTAGTCAAGCGCCTGGCTCCTAGTTTCGGCTCAGGTCATGATCGCACGGTTTGTGGGTTCAAGCCCCTGGTCCGGTTCCATGCTGACAGTGCAGAGCATGCTTGGGATTTCTCTTTTTACCTCTCTCTCTCTCTCTCAAAAGTAAATAAATAAACTTTTTTTTTTTTTAAGTCATAGAATGAAAGGCATGAGACCACGACACCTTGCATGGGACATCTGAGAAGATTCCCTTAAGAATTTTGAACTCCTAGGGGCCCCTCGTGACTCTGTTAAGCACCTGACTTCGCCTCAGGTCATGATCTCGCTGCTTGTGAATTCGAGCAAGCACCCTTCAGGCTCTGTGCGGACAGCTCGGAACCTGGAGCCTGCTTCAGATTCTGTGTGTGTGTATGTCTCTCTCTCTGTCCCTCCCCTACTTGCTCTCTCTCTCGCTCTAGCTCTCTCTCAAAAATAATTAAACATAAAAAAAAAGAATTTTGAATTCCTGGGGCGCCTGGGTGCCCCATTCAGGTAAGTGTCTGACTCTTGGTTTCAGTTCAGGTCATGATCTCATGGTTCATGAATTCAAGCCCTGCACTGGGCTCTGTGCTGACACCATGGAGCCTGCTTGGGATTCTCTGTCTCCCTCTCTCTCTGCCCTTTCCCTGCTCATGCTCTCTCTCTCAAAAATAAGTAAATAAACAGAAGAAAAAAAAAAAAGAATTTTGAACTCCTATGTTCTCTTCCAGGGATTTAGTGTTAAGGACTTGGGCTTTTTTTTTTTTTGGTACCATAATGAGTTTTATGTATAATTAGACCCTATCTTCTTCCGCATAATGTCTTAGTGTCTTTTCGCCTCCTGGTATTCTTTTTTTTTTTTTAATTTTTTTTTCAACGTTTATTTATTTTTGGGACAGAGAGAGACAGAGCATGAACAGGGGAGGGGCAGAGAGAGAGGGAGACACAGAATCGGAAACAGGCTCCAGGCTCTGAGCCATCAGCCCAGAGCCCGACGCGGGGCTCGAACTCCCGGACCGCGAGATCGTGACCTGGCTGAAGTCGGACGCTTAACCGACTGCGCCACCCAGGCGCCCCTTGCCTCCCGGTATTCTTTATCAAGAGTGGGGAAGGTGAGGTCTACTTTGTTTAAACCAGGAAAACCTTGGGGTTCCTGGGTGGCTCAGTCAGTTGAGCATCCAACTGTGGCTCAGGTCATGATCTTAACAGTTTGCGAATTCAAACCCCACACCGGGGGGGGCGCCTGGGTGGCTCAGTCAGTTAAGGGTCCGACTTTGGCTCAGGTCACTATCTCGCGGTCAGTGAGTTCGAGCCCCATGTCAGGCTCTGTGCTGACAGCTCAGAGCCTGGAGCCTGCTTCGGATTCTGTGCCTCCCTCTCTCTCTGACCCTCCCCCGTTCATGCTCTGTCTCTGTCTCAAAAATAAAAACTTTAAAAAAAAATTTAAAAATACAGCATAGCCATTTAAAAATACGCATTCCGGGAGCACCTGGGTGGCTCAGTCGGTTAAGCATCTGACTCTTGATTTTGGCCCAGGTCATGATCTCAACATTGTTGAGTTCGAGCCCCATGTTGGGCTCTGCGCTAACATTATGGAACCTGCTTGAGATTCTCTCTCTCTCTTGCTTGTGCCCCTCTTCTGCTCATGCTATCTCTCAAAATAAATAAATAAACTCTTAAAAATATATATCCACTCCAGCATGTGGTGTCCATATTCCACTGAAAGCATTGGTATTTTGTAACAAGGGGCTTTCCTCTCCCACCTACAGGGCACAGAACACAACATGTTAATGCCCCCAAGACTGTCAGACACAAATGTCAGCTGGGCGAGGCATGCCCAGCCTCCTCCCCCTTTGGGTGGGGTCCATCTCGGTGGGTCCCAAACTTTAGTATGCATGTGCCTTCCCCGGGGTCCTTGTTACCACGGAGATTCTGACTCTTTGGGTCTGGGGTGGGACCTGAGAATCTGCATTTCTGACAAACTCCCAGGAGATGTGGGTGACGCTGGTCCACAGACCACAACTGAGTAGCAAAAGGCTACACTTCTTCCCAGAGTTCCCTGTAGGGTTAGCCTCGGTGCCTAGCACTCCCTTTCATTAGCTTTCCTTCAGTTCTCAATTCCCCACTGTCCCCAAGAGTGATTCCTGGATCATCTTCCAAACAAACTACTTGTTTTCAAATGCTGTTCCAGGTCTGATTCCAGGTCTGAGGGATGTTTACCTAAGACAGTGGGTGATTCTCGCCCGTGCCTTTCCCCTCACAGGCAGGGCACTGGGCCAGAGTCCCTGGAGCAGAAAACAGGGAAAGGAGCCTGTCTGAGCATGAGCTCCAGAGGCCTGAGGGCCTGGGTTCACATCCCAGTTCTGCAACTAGCTGTTAGACCCGCCTGGGCCTGTTTCATCCTCTAATAACCATTTACCAGATCACCCACCACCCCCCAGGGGTTGTTGATATGACTAAGTAATGCATTTAACAAAAGTCCATGGCACATGATTCAGTATTGGAGCCCATCCTCTTTCTACAACTTTGCCCCAGCAAAGCTGCATGCAGGGGCACACACACAGGCACACATGCTCCCAGAGAAAGACGCCGGAGTCCAGGCCAGGTAGTGCACAGTTCCTTTATTTCCTGCACCAGCAGGTGCACAGGCTGACAAGCCACAGGAGAGTGAGCAACACAGCAGGAACAGAGCCAGACTGAAGTGGGCAGCAGGTGGGGGAGCCCCAGACTCCAGCTGTTTAGGAGTAAAGAGTGGGAGAGGGCAGAACATTTAGAATGAAGAAAGGAGAGGCACAGAGGACTGAGGGGAGGACCGGGGGGAAGGAGAGTGGGCAGGGAGACGGGGGCGGGGTGGGAGGAGGCCCCCAGTGGGCGGAGGGACCCCTCACCCACACACAGAGATACTCTTGGTTACCAACAGTAGTTAGGGACTGAGAAGAAAGGACCAAGAATGGAGGAAGAAGGCGAGGTCCCTAAAAGTCAGCAAGGACTCACGGGCCACCTTTACCTTGAGGGTCAAGGGCCTGCCGTTAGAAAGGTAGTCAGAACACCTTCCTACACCAGTGTCTGAGCCCCACCCCCAGCTCAAAGCCAGGTCTGGCAGCAGACAGACCTCCCCTCAGGCACCCCCATCCCCTGGGCTACCATGTGACCCCAGGCCCAGCAACCTGAACTAGCTTTTGCACCAGCTGCAAAGGGTCGAGGCTTGGGTCCTCAAGCCCCAGCCCAGGTTCATGGGGACAGAAGGCAGGCCGGTGACAGACAGGGGGGTCCTGTTTGGGAGGATGGGAAGGAGGGTCTGGGGTAGGTGGGACTTGGCCCAGCAGCTGAAGGAGGGGCCTCAGGCTGTCTGTGGGGCCTCTGCAGGCTGCTGGGAACCAGCAAAGCCTGGAAGAGAAGGGAGGGGTAAACTGAGGGCTTGGACAGCAGGCAGGGGCCGAGGCCTTGTCGCTGTATCAGAAAGACAGCCGCGATTGATAGTTTTACAGGCTGCCCACTGGCTGGCCAAAGAGGTCACCGTTCAGTTTCCAAACTGCACAACCTTACACGGTGACCCTGATGAGGTTGCCCAGCAGTGACCAAGCGGCCACTGCAGTGGGGGCAGCCCACACATGCTGGTGAGGCTACAAATTTCACGGCTGATGAGCAGGCCAGGCAGGCACCAGGACAGGGTCAGAGGGGAGGGACAGGCCAGGAAAAGTCATTCTGGCATAGGAGTGAGGAGAACAGGCTCAGACCCACTCCAGCTAAGTGATCTTAAGTTCTTAAATGATCTTAAGTTCTTACTTAAGTTCTCCAAACCTCAGTTTTCTCACCTAACAAAGGGCTGGTAACAGCTACCTTCAGGGGTGCGAGGACTAAAGGAAACAATGCCAGTCACTAAATCACCTTTGGTGTCTCTGTGAGCTCCTTGAAGGCAGGGCTCACACTCAGCAGGTGCAACTCCCCAAACTTTGGGGCTTCCAGCTGGGGAGAGGAGACCCTGACCCACCCCCCGGCACCCTGGAGGAGACCCAGCCCATCTTCAGACTCACCCAGGGGGCTGGTCCAGCTGCGACCCTTGCTAGCTAGCAGAGGCCTTTGTCCCAATGGCCTGGGTGGCCCCAGAACACCCCTCTTCCTCCCAGGCCCTGGGAGGATGGTTGGCCCAGTCCTCCTCCAGCCTCTGAAACGGCTGGGTCAGCACCCCGGGCTGCTGCTCTGATCCGCTCCCTGTACCCGTTGCTGTCACTACTGCAGGGCTGGGGAGCCTCGGGGATCGGGTGGCAGAGTGGGAGACAGGGAGAAGGGGGCAGCAGAGACGGGAAGCAGAGGCACAGTAGGGGGCTGCAGTCCTGGTCATGACCTTCAGCCCAGACCCCCAGGCGAAAAAGGGGTAGAGATCTGGAATCCTAAGCAAATTCCACATAAATGAGCCCTGGGGCCATAGTTCCCACTGAAGGAACCTGGAGGTGCCTATGCAAATGATATGCAAATTCCATGCAAATCACCACACTGGGTGAGGCCAAGCTGGGGTAAGTGAGCATTTGGGGGGCTCACCTACCCTCACCTTTCATTGATGATCTGTAGCTGGTCTGGCTGGCCCGAGGGAGGCCCCTGTGGGAGCACTCACCTTTCTGGAGCATCTTCAGCCTCAACT
This sequence comes from Herpailurus yagouaroundi, assembly GCF_014898765.1. Taxonomy (NCBI): domain Eukaryota; kingdom Metazoa; phylum Chordata; class Mammalia; order Carnivora; family Felidae; genus Herpailurus; species Herpailurus yagouaroundi. The sequence continues at coordinate 15,722,252 of NW_024412420.1, forward strand.
GCCGACTATAACGCGCATCCAGCCAGTTAGCCAGTTGCTGGAGGACACGCTTCATGTTTAGGTGAGAGGGGCCCAAGCCGCTAGCTTCCAGCGCTGAGGTCCCTACGTTCCCCTGCGTTGCCTCATCCAGCTCCGGCTCCACCTCCTCCCCGGCCTCGGCCTCCTCAGACACCAGCTCTGCCTCTTCTGTTGCCCCCTCCTCAGCTGACGCCACCTCTTCTGTGGCCCCCAGTTCCTCCTCAGGCACCAATTCCTCCACAGGCACAAAATCTTCTGCCACAAAATCCTCTGCTGTCAGTAACCCCTTCTCAGCCTCTAAGCCCCGGTCCTGCTCTTGTACCTCACTGCGGCACAGCCTGTATCTGGGCAGGGAGACAGGAAAGTCTTTCTGTGCCCCTGAAGGCCAACCCCAGGCAGAGCCCCCAGCGCCCCCCTTCCACCTGCCCCTAGGACATCTCCAGCCACCAGGGTTGAGGAGCTCTCATGCTCTCTGCCCCAGTCTACACATAGATCCAATGGCTACTCCTCAGTTCTGTCCCAACTAGGGGAAAAGGGAGCTGGGTACCCGCCTCGAGGCTTCAAACACCCAGCCCAGGCACCAGGTAGGAAGGAGGGTCACCAAACACTGCACAAAACCTGCTTTCTCCTAGTACCCCCCACCCTGCTGCACAGAACAGACTGGCAAGGATAATAATATTCCTTCTGCTCCCCTCCATGATTTAACCTTTACAGCCCATCCCACAGCTAGTTGCCATAGGAACAAATCCATTTTAGTAAGGCTCAGACAGTTCAAGCCATTGGCCAAGGACACATAGCCAATAAAGGGACCAAGTTGGGACTCGGTCCCAAATGTTTCCAGCTCCCAGGCCAGTGCTCCTTCACTCTCAGCCTCTGTCAAGGTGAAGGAAAGGCTTCGGTCCCCACCTGGAACAGCCTAAATCAGATGACCACCTATGGGGCAAGATTTGAAAGAAAAGGGATCAGCCCCTTCCAGAACAACTCAACCCAGCCAGCCCAGAGCATAGGACCTTCTCCAGGGCGGCAGGATTGCAGGTGGTTGTCTGACTGCTGAAAAGTGAGGGTGGTTGATGGGAGAGCCCCTAGCCATCTCACCCCAGGTGTGACATCTCCTCCTTCTCAGTCTTCCCATGATTCCTTCAACAGAGAAAAGGGCTTTCACTGTCCCAAGGCAACATTAGCTGAAACTGCAAAGTCCCTGCGGGCCCCAATACGTGAAAAAGTCCTGGGGAGAAATGACTGGGCCCAGACATGGGGACGGAGAAAAGGGTGGGGCGGGGGAGGGGCTGGGGCAGAGAACGAGGGGCACCAGGAGTGAAGGAATGTCAGAAGCAAACCCCCTCCCCACTCTGGGAAAGTGAGTGTGGGTCAGGCAAGGGCCTGGGGGTCCCAGCAGCGCACCTTTCCATAAAAAACACAGGGTCCGAGATAATCCTTATAGACCTTCTGAGCTCCTCAGCCAAGGCCTCCTGAAAACCAGGAAGGGCCTCCTGTGGTGGAGAAGGGGTATTACCAGGGGATCCCCACAGAACTCCAGTCCCTACTCACAGAAAGGAAATCAGCCAGCGGGGCTGAGGCACAAGCACACGGGCAAAAGCGGGCAGCCGGGGATCCTCACCAGAGGTACGGCATGTGTGTAGCGGGTGACAGGGTCAGCGGACGCCGGCGCTTGCTGGCGGAGGGTCTTCACCTCCTCCTGAGCCCGGGTCAGCATGCCCCCACGCTCTGTGTACTTCTCCCGTAGGTCCTGCTGCTGGGAAGCCACTTGCAGGTTCTGTTGGGACCCAGGCCCACCCAGCCCGCCCTTTCCCCAGGGGGCTAAGAGGCGAGAGGCCCAGACTCTGACACAGGGTGCCCCCAGGTAGGTCCCTGGACTCTACTCCACTCAGACACCACCTGCTAGGCCCCATGCCAGACGCTGAGGGTGTGCAAAGGGACAGACCCAGTCCCGGCTCAAGGAGCTTGTCCTCCCAGGAAAGTCAGGCAGCCGACCAAGGGCCCCGAGCTCCCTGCTCTGGGTCACGGTCTCTCGAGGGCAGAGGCAGGAGCCGAGGGCAGTTTCACCTCATGCTGGAGCCGCATCTGGATTACTCTCTCCGAAGCCAGCTGCTGCTGCAACTTCTCAGTCTCAGCCCCATGCTGGAAGGACCCAAGACTGGTAAGCACCCCTCCCCCCAGGCCTCCCCACCACTTCCGACAGGTCTTCCCAGGCACATGAGTGAGGCTTTGGCAGCCCTTTAAGTAAGAAGTCACGTAGAGTGAGGCCTGAGGCCACGTAAGGCAGGAGAGTCATGCGGCCTGGTTCCTGGAACACGCTGTGACCCTCTCTGGGACTTGGTCCCCTCCCTGGGACAAGGAGGGGGCAGAATGAGGGCTCTCTGAGATCCCCTCCAACTCGGACTCTGACGCAGAGAGGGGTCTGGGGCCTGGCCGAGCCAAAAGCCCCATGAGGTGAGGACAGGTAGGAGGGGGCTTGGGTGTGGCGGGGCCATGACAAGAGGGAGCCCTGGGCACACCCGGATGCACCGACTGGCAGCATTGCTGCAGCTTCAGGACCTGGGCCCGCAGCTGGGTGACCTCCCTCTGCTACTGGTCCTGGGCCTCCCTCCTGAGCACCAGCACCTCTGACAGCTCAGCCATCTGCTGGCTGGCCTCGGCTGGCGACAAGCGGGGACAGAAGGTCGGCTCCGGTCCCCTTGGCCTTCCGGGACCAGTCTGGCCCTCCCACTGCCTCTGTCCACCCCGCCCCTCAGCTCCTGTGCGGGGGGGGGGGGGGGGGGGGGGGG
>NW_024412420.1:15725155-15807315 GCF_014898765.1 Herpailurus yagouaroundi
CGGGGGGGGGGGGGGGGGGGGGGGGGGGGGTCCGTCTTTGCAGGATTCGCCTTCCTCACTTGGTCTCTTTTCCGTAAATGTTAGTTAACTGACACGGAGCAAGGCCCTGGGTGACCAGTCTGCCAGGCCTGGTCCCAGCACACACGGGGCTCAAGTCTAGTGGGGAAAGTGATGGGCAAGGAAATCCTGCCAGTGCGTAGGCTGAGCTCCGATGGAGCAAGTACAATGGGCGCGCTGGGGGTCTCAGCTGTGACACCCTGTCCTGCCTTACGAGGTCTGCCTCTGCGGGGCAAGCGGGGCTCCGCCAGGCACAGAATGGCAAACAAGGCCCAGACAGGGGGTGGAGAGGCCTGGAGGCAATCACAAGACACTGGGAGGGCTCTGACGCTGGGGCTGGGGTGGGGGTTGAGGTTACCCTTTGGCCAATGGGAAACCTGGGGTTTTAGGCAGAGGATGACGTGGTCAGATTTGGTTTTAGGAAACTTATTTGGGCTGTGTGCAGAATGACCCGGAAGGGCAGCGATCCAGGCAGGGCGACCGGTTAAGACGGGGGGCCTGGGCTAGAGTCAGGGAGGTGAGGAGGAGAAAAGACAATTTAGCCTCTCTGAGGAGGTGGAAGCAACAGAACTTAGGGACCCGTTCCCATGCCAGGGGCCTGGGGACCCGTGGGCCAACGGGGGAGCTGAGGAACCCAGGGGGAAGGAAGGTCAGGCCTGGGGGGAGGGGAACAGCATGAGTTCAGCCATCTTGTGTCTGCAGCTCACAGCCAGACCCGAGCTCCCCAGGGACCAACGCTATGCCTCCCTCTTCTTCATAAACACACAGTAGCAGCACAGCCCCTGGCCTGGCCCCAGTGCCTCAGCGCCTGGTCTCTGGCAGCTCCCGGCTCCTTCCCTTCCTTGCTTCCAGGCCCCTTCTTCCTGTGCCCCAAATAACAAAAGGCCACAGGCTTAGAGGGACCCTGGGGCTTCTGTACAGCATTTTACAGGGTGCAGAAAGCACTTCCTCAGCTGTGCCTCTGCAAGGGTCCACAGGGCTGAGAGTACTCCTCCCCATGCTAACGACAGAGGTTCAGCGGGTCAAGGAACACCGTCCAAGCTCACACCGCTAAGAAATGCCAGAGTGGGGACTCGAACTCAGGTCTCCAAACTCCGAGTTCTGAGTTCTTCCCCCCACCCCAAGTTACAACTTCACGTACAAAACTGCTCCACACAATCAAGGGGGTAGAGCTGAGAGGCCTGGAGGGAGGGAGAGAGGCAGGGGCAGGGGAGTCAACACCCCCTGGCCACGGATGTGCCCTCTGCCCACCTGCTCACCTCCTCCCTCAGCTGCTCGTTCTCCTCCTCCAGCAGCCTCAGCTGCTCCTGCAGGGCTTCCAGCTGCGGGCAGTCATGTAGGACCTCCATCTCCCGCAGACAAGTCCTAGGGGTGAGAGCCACAGAAGCCAGGGGGTGGGGGACCCAGGTCCCAGCCCACCCGGGGGCTGCCCACCCGGGCTCAGTGTGGCGGTCTCCATTAGTCCCAGCAACCCTGCCGGCAGGTGCACCGTCAGTGTTCCTGTTTGCACACAGGGAAACTGAGGCACAGAGAAGGGGCTGCCCAGGTGAAAAGGCAGGACACTCACGGCTCAGGGGCTCCATAGGAATGATAGTGCTGCTGCTCTTCCTCCTCCGGCTCCTCCTCCTCTTCTTCCTCCTCCTCCTCCTCAGAGTCTGAGTAGAGCTGAAGGAGGTCATCTCTCAAGCTCACCTGGTATCTGAGGTGTAAAATCTGGCAGTGGGGGAGAGGGGCCCTGTCGGAACGCAGGCAGGGGCGAGCACAGGTCCAGGCACGGGGCGGGGTGGGGGTGCTGTAGGTAGGTCTGAGATGGCACACTCCCTCCCCTCCTCCCTGCCCGGTTACGTCCTCCCTGGCTGAGCCCAGCATGGCTTCCAGTTTGCTGTGCTCCCCCATCAGAACACTGTTCTGTCTCACCAGGGACTGGCCAATGCAAACTGCAGTATTTAGGTCCCGCTCTCTCTGCAGAGGGACCCCCATCCACGGGGAATACTTTCCTGTTTTCTGGGCTCTCCCAGACAGGTGGGAGAAGCAAGGGAGTACACAGGGGTCAAAGGGAAGCTAGGCCACTAGGGGAAACCTTCCCCACACCCTAGTTTTCCAGGGTACTAGAAAAAAGTCTGCCATCGACACACTGTGGGGCCTGACTCAGCTTCCCCTTATGGAGAAGAGCACATCAGACCAGATGGCTCTACAAGCAATTCCGGCCTGGATATCCGGCATATACCTGCCTTCCATAAGAGGGACCCCTGGCTCGGCTCCCAGAGAAATAATCAAGCAGGAAAAAGACAAGACTGCTACCCCTCCAGGGGAGAATGAAAACAGAGGCCTGGCTAAGGCTCAGGCTGGGCTGGACAGGGAAAGCAGTACACAGCTTCTCTAGCAAATTTAACATCACTTTGACATCTTCTTGGGTGATCCCGGCTGGTGGGGGTTGGTCAGGGCACAGCGCTGCAAAAGCAGGAGTGGAGGCCAAGGTGGGAAAAGGGAGGACATATGCTACCCCACATCCCACTGTTTCTTACCCGATCCTCAGTTCTCCCTCAACAAGAGTCAGCGACAAGAGAGCTCCCTTCCTGCCCCCACTATTCTCTCCAGACACCCCCAGTACCCAGCACTCCTTTCCCCTGCTCCCAGGGCCAAATGGGCTCTTTTGTGCCCTGGAGGGGCCTGGGTGAGGTCAAGGGATCACAGTCCTCCAAGCTCAGGTGGAAATGAGTTCTCAGGACGCCCGGGTCCCTGGTACCAGGGGAATGAATGCAGGAGGCTAGCGACAGTACAGCCCCAGACTGACTCATCACCTCTTACCCGGAGGGCGCTCTCGGCCGACTGGAGCCTCATGGGTCATGAAACAGACGCAGTCACCCACCCTGCACCTGTTGCGTGTGGAGAGGCGGGAGAGACTTTTCCAGCACGCAGTAGGGGCTCCTGAGCCTCTAGACCTAATCCAGAGATCTCCCGCGACCCAGGAGAGGGTACAAGGGGAAGAAACCTGAGGCCCCGCCCACCCCGAGGCTGGGGAAAAGCCGGGCTTCGACACCCGCAGCCAAAAGGTTGACAAAACCTTCCCACCCACCTCCGCCCACCCACCTCCCCAGCTTGGTGCGGCGGGCGAGCACACGCTCAGAGCGAGCCTGGCAGCGCCCTCCCGCAGCCCCCCGCCCCTCTCCTGGAATTGCGATTGACTGCGTGGGGCGGGGCAGGGGGAACTGTGAGAGTGCGCAGATCTGGGGAGCAACAGGCGCGCAGAGCCGGGCGGACGAGCGCGCGGGTGCGCCGACTTGACCCTCCGACAGCAATCAGGGGACGACAGAAGGTTGGAGAAGAAGGCCAAGAGGCGTCCGAACAGGCACCGCAGTGACAACGCAAGTGGGTGGAAGGGTGAGACTGAGCGCCAGAGGGGGCGGGGTGCCTGGAACCGCCCCCCCCCCCCCCCCCCGCCCTTCTGCCTGGAAATACCCAGGTCCCACCCGCTCTGGGGTCCCGGGGACCCGGTTTACCTTCCTCCAGCTCCCGAATAAAGGCGGCGTGCTCGGGGCCCGACACCCCAGGCCGCTGTCCGATGTAGGCAGCCGGCGTCTTCCAGATGCCCGCCGCCTTCTCAGTCCCCAGGCCAGTGGCCCGGGGACCAAAGGGCCCTCGGAATGTGAAGCGAGTCCACTGCGCGTCCGAGTTGCCGGGCCCAAACTGAGCATTCCGCTGGGCGGCTGCGAATGCGGACGCGCGCGGTGTTCCTGTCGGGGATCCAGCCTTGGAGGTCGGGCGAGCTCCGGCGGGGGCGGGTACCGAGACGGATGGGGATCTGGATCCCGTTCGCGGTCCTTCCGTCAGTGCCTGCGCAGGGGCGGGTGCAGGCTGCGCTGAGGGCTCTGGAGAGGAATGGGCTGTGGGTGGGGGTGCGGGGGTGACTCCCGCTGGAGCCGGGGTTCTGAAGCGGTGCCCCACGAGGCCCTGCCCGGGCTCTTTCGGGCGCATCTTGAGTCCGCAGTCTGCTTCCGCAGCCCCGCCTTTATAACCTGCGCCTGGAGTGCTCGCCCGCCGGCCCGTACCACGCGCAGGAGGGGGCAGCCAGGGAGCAACCAGTGGTGCCCGGGACTGGGAGTCGCGCGCGAGGGGACGGAGGTGGTGGAGCAGAGCGCAAAAAATCAGAACAAGGAGAGAGTCGAATGGAGGTTCCGGCCGGTTCCATGGGCTTGGTTCCGAGTGCAGGGTTTCTACTCTCCTCTCCACCTCCGGAGAATGGTTCTGCCCAAAGTCGCGGCTTCCCCGGACTTCGGGTACCGGGACTCCGAGGTCCCTACCTGGGGGGCACAGCCTCCCTCCATTCCCGCGGGGGTTGCCGGCTGCCCTCCCTGGATGTGATCTGGGAGTTAGCGCAGGGTAGTGCTTTCCCCGGTGGCTGGGAGATGCATCCCGACCCTAGGACTGTTTCAACGCGCTGCCCAGTCCTGCGCGTCACACGCTGGTCCTCGCGCTCACGCTCCCGGGGCTCCAGCCGTTCGACAGCCCTTCTTCTTCTTTCTTAATTCGTCTTACTACCTTTCCTCGTGCTTTACCTCTAGCCCTCATTCGCTTCGCCCACCTCCTTCCACCCTGGCAAACACCTGTTCTTGCTGCAGACCCCGCTTAGAGGGCTCCCCCTGAAGACTCCTCCAACCTCGTCCCCTGTGGCCCCAGAGCGTCCCTCATCCGGCGGCCGGCAGTGCTCAAGAGTGTGTCTATTTCCAATCCAGACCTGCGCCCCTTCAGCGCAGGGAACGGGTCCCTCAGAGTGCACCACGGGAGGCGGGCCGAGGAGTCGTGGGGCCATTTCTGTGCCTTTAGACTAGAAGAACCTGCAGGCCCAAAAGAGATGGTTATGGCACTAATTCTTCTTCTTCTTTTTTTTTTTTTTTAATGTTTACTGATTTTCAGAGACAGCGCAGGGGAGGGACAGAGCGTGAGAGCATGCCCACCCACGAAGGAGGGGCAGAGAAAGAGAGGGAGGGATAGAAGGAATTCCAAGTAGGCTCTACGCTGTCAGCACAGAGCTCAACGCAGGGCTCTGTATGGTGAACCGTGAGATCATGACCTCAGAATCAAGACTTGGATGCTTAACCGACTGAACCACCCAGGCGCTGTCTTATCTTCTCACTGTGGTCCTCACGTAGTGGAAGGGTGGAGGGAGCTCTCTGGGGCTTCTTTTATAAGGCCACCAGTTCCCACGCCTGAGGGTTCCCCCCTCAAGACCTAATCACCTCAGAAAGGCCGCACCTCCTAACACCATCGCCCTGGGGGTTAGGATTTCAACATGAATTGCAGGGGGACACCAACACTTAGACCATAACAACCCTATCACTCTTTAAAAACAAAACAACAGCAATAACAAAAACCCACCAGCTTTTGGGGCGCCTGGGTGGCTCAGTCGGTTAAGCGTCCGACTTCAGCTCAGATCACGATCTTACAGTTTGTGAGTTTGAGCCCCACGTCTGGCTCTGTGCTGACAGCTCAGAGCCTGGAACCTGCTTGGGATTCTGTGTCTCCCTCTCTCTTTGCCCCTCCCCTGTTCATGCTCTCTTTCTCTCTCAAAAATAAACAAACATTAAAAATAATAATAATAATATTTTATTTAATCCGGTATCTCCAATACTGATACATGAATTCAGCAAAGTCGCAGGGTACAAAATCAATGTGCAGAAATTGGTTGCATTTTTATATATCAATAGTGAAGCAACAGAAAGACAAATAAAGAAACTGATCCCATTCACAATTGCACCAAGAATCATAAAATACCTAGGAATAAACCTAACCGAAGAGGTAAAAGATCTGTATGCTGAAAACTAGAGAAAGCTTATGAAGGAAATTGAAGAAGACGCAAGGAAATGGAAAAGCATTCCATGCTCATGGATTGGAAAATAAATGTTGTTAAAATGTCAATACTACCCAAAGCAATCTACACATTCAATGCAATCCCAATCAAAATTGCACCGGCAGTCTTCGCAAAGCTAGAACAAACATTCCTAAAATTTGTATGGAACCACAAAAGACCCCGAAGAGCCAAAGTAATACTGATGAAGAAAACCAAAGCAGGAGGCATCGCAATCCCAGACTTTAGCCTCTACTACAAAACTGTAATCATCAAGATGGTATGGTATTGGCACAAAAACAGACACATGGACTGATATAGAGAATCCAGAATTGGGCCCCCAAATGTATGGCCAACTAATTTTTGACAAAGCAGGAGAGTATCCAATGGAAAAAAGACAGTCTCTTTAGCAAATGCTGCTGGGAGAACTGGACACCAACAGGCAGAAGAATGAAACTAGACCACTTCTTACGCCATACACAAAAATAAACTCAAAATGGATGAAAGACCTAAATGTGAGACAGGAAACCATCAAAACCTTAGAGGAGGAAACAGGCAACAACCTCTTTGACCTCAGCCGCAGCAATTTCTTACTCGACACATCTCCAAAGGCAAGGGAATTAAAAGCAGAAATGAACTATTGAGACCTCATCAAGATAAAAAGCTTCTCCACTGCAAAGGAAGCAATCAACAAAACTAAAAGGCAACCTACGAGAAGATATTTGCAAATGACGTATCAGATAAAGTGTTAGTATCTATAAAGAACTCACCAAACTCCACACCCTAAAAACAAATAATCCAGTGAAGAAATGGGCAGAAGACATGAATAGACACTTTTCCAAAGAAGACATCCAGGTGGCCAGCAGACACATGAAACACTGCTCAATGTCACTCCTTATCAGGGAAATACAAATCAAAGCCACACTGAGATACCACCTCACACCGGTCAGAGTGGCTAAAGTGAACAAATCAGGAAACTATAGATGCTGGTGAGGATGTGGAGAAACCGGAACTCTCTTGCACTGTTGGTGGGAATGCAAACTAGTGCAGCCGCTCTGGAAAACAGTGTGGAGGTTCCTCAAAAAATTAAAAACAGAAATACCCTATGACCCAGAAATAGCACTGCTAGGAATTTACCCAAGGGATACAGGAGTGCTGATGCATTGGGGCACATGTACCCCAATGTTTCTAGCAGCGCTTTCAACAATACCCAAATTATGGAAAGAGACTAAGTGTCCATCAACTGATGAATGGATAAAGAAGATGTGGTTTATACATACAATGGAATACTACTTGGCAATGAGAAAGAATGAAATCATGCCATTTGCAGCAACGTGGATGGAACTGGAGGTATTATGCTAAGTGAAATAAGTCAGAGAAAGACAGTTATATATTTTCACTCATATGTGGATCTTGAGAAACTTAACAGAAGACCATGGGGAAGGGGGAAAAATGGTTACAAACAGAGGGGGGGAAGCAAACCATAAGAAACTTAAATACAGAGAACAAACTGAAGGTAGATGGGGGAGAGGGGAAAGTGGGTGATGGTCATTGAGGAGGGCACCTGTTGGGATGAGCACTGGGCGTCGTATGTAAGCCAATTTGACAATAAATTATATTTTTAAAAAATAAAATAATAATAATAAATAAAAATAAAATAATATAATAATTTTTATTTAACCCAATATCTCCAAAATATTATCATTTAAACATGTAATCAACATAAAAAATTATGAAGGAGATTATATTTTCCATTTTTTATAATGAATTGAGTGCATTTTATTCTTACGGCCCATCTCAGTTGAGACTCCAATTCATTATTCTCTTTATTTTTCTAAATATAATTTGTCTTTTTTCCACTATATACCTTTAAATTTTTTTTCTCTTCATCACTGGGTTTCATCAATTTGATCATGATGTGTCTTAGTAGGATTTTTCTTTTATCCTTCTTGGGGCTGATCGAGCTTCTTAGATTTGAGGGTGTATAGCTTTGATCAAAATTTGGAAATTTTTCAACTCTTATTTCTTTTTTTTTTAATATTTATTTTTATTTTCGGTTGGGGGGAGCACAAGTAGGGGCAGGGAAGAGAGACAGGGATAGAGGATCTGCAGCTGGTTCTGCAATGACAGACTGACAGCAACAAGCCCAATGTGAGGCTCGAACTCACGAACCGTGAGATCATGACCTGAGTCGAAGTTGGCCACTCAACTGACTGAGCCACCCAGGTGCCCCATCAACTTTTATTTCTTTAAATATTTTTTTTTCTGAACCCCACTTCTGGGATTTCAATTACATGTATGTTAGACCACTTGATACTGAACCACAGACACTAGGACTCTGTTCATTTTCTTTTTCCAGCCTTTTTCTCTCTGTCCTTCCGTTTCAGTTGTTGTGACTGGTATATCTTCAAGTCCACTGATTTTTTCTTTTAAGGACATTATTTTACAGGAATCTCTACACCCAACATGGGGCTCAAAGTTACAACCCCAAGATCAAGAGTCACATGCTCTACTGACTGACCTGAGCCAGCCAGGTGCCCCTCCACTGACTTTTTAATCTTCTTTTAGGCCATTCAGGAACTTTTCATTTCTGATCATGTATTTTCCAGTTCCAGGCATGCTAGTTGGTCCTCATTTGCATCTTCCATTTCTCTCCTTATTATACTCATATATTTTTTTTAATCCTTGTACTTAGCTATAAGGAATTTTTAGAAGTCTTTCTCTGCCATCATCTCTGTCATTTGTGGGTCTGTTTTTATTGACTGATTTTTCTCCTGTCTACAGGTCACATTTTCTACATCTTTCTTGCTCAATAATCTTTTGGATGCCGGATATATTGTGGATGTTACATTGCTGAGATGCCAGCTTTTTATCCTCCTTTGTTGGGTTTCATCTTGCCAGGCAGCTAAGTTGTGGATCAGCTTGATCCTCTTGAGGCTTGTTTTTAAAGTTTTATAGGGCAGATCCAGAAAGGTCTTTACTCTAGAGATATTTTAGCCCTATTACAAAGGAGTAATCTTTCTGGGGTGTCTACTGAATGCCCCAAATATTCAGTGAGGACTCTCCTCACTGGCTGATCAGAACCTAAACATTTCCCAGCCCTGTGTGAGCTCTGGGAATTCACGTACGACTTTCTGGGAGTTGTTCTCTCCCCGGTGGATATTCTTTTCTCAGCCTCATGGAGTCTCACCCTACACACCTCCAGCTTAGTATTCAACCAAAGACTCAAGAACATTCCGTTGTAGGTTTCTGGGACTTGTTGAGAACTGCATGGCTCTCTCCTCCTGGGAAAAAATCTGTTCCACAAATTCCAGCCTCCCTGAACTCTGACCTCTGTCTCTGCGGGTCAGTAGACACCAGAGTCTGCTTGGGTTCCCCCTCCCTATACTGCCCTCGGAAATTGCCTCTAGACAGAAACCCAAGGTCATCATAGGACTCACTTAATTTGTTTCTCCCTGAGACCACAGTCCTGTGATGCTTATTGTCCAATGCCTTAAACCTTTGTTGCACACATTTTATCCAGTTTTCTACTTATTTTCTGCAGGAGGGAAATGTGGAGCTAGCTACTCCATCTATTTGGATAGACATTGAATTAGAAGCCAATCCTGAAGGTAGAGCCATAGGACTTGTGGAAGGATTGGATGAAGAGTGTGAAGGAAGAAGAAAAGTCAAGAATGACTCCAACTGTTTGGGCCAGAGAGAGCTGCCATACACGAAGATGAGAAAAACTGAGGGGAAGTCAGCTTTGGTAGAGAAAATCAGGAGTTCAGATTTATCTAAATATCTTTTTTTTTTTTTTTAATAAGCTCCACACCCAACGTGGGGCTTGAACTCATAATCCTGAGATCAAGAGTCACACGCTCTACCAACTGAGCCAGCCAAGTGCCCCAGGAGTTCAGTTGTAAATAAGTTAAATCCAAAATGCTTATTAAGTATCCAAGTGGATAAACAACTAGTTGGGTTTATCCCAACTGGATACATAAATCTGAGCATAGGGGAAAGATGGGGGCCGGACACTTCAACTGGGGACTCATTGCCCTAAGGTGAGAATGTAAAGCCATGCGACTAGGTGAGACCCCTGAGAGACTGAGTGTAGATTGATAAGGGGGCCCAGGGTTAAACCCTCAGTATGTAGAGGGCAGGGAGAGGAGGAAGACTCATCTAAGGTGACCAAGATGGATGGGACCCTGAAGAAGAGGTAAACCAGGGAAAAGCTGGGTTCCAGAGAAAGTGTTTCAAGCAGAGAGAGCCACCTGTGTTGAGTGGTGCTGCCACAGGAGACCAATGAGGACGGAGAATCAACTCAGCAAGATGGAGGCCATGGACAACCTTGGCAAGGGCCATCTCGGTGGAGAGACGGAGGTGAGAGAGACTGAGAGGGGTGAGGAAGTAATGGGAGGTGATGATGTGAGGATGGAGAATATAGAAAACTATTGAAGAGTTTTGCAGAGAAGGGGAGCAGAAAGAGAACAGTCACTGAAAGACAACACAAGCACTAGAGAAGGTGGTTTTTTGGGGGGTTTTTTGTTTGTTTGTTTAATTTTTTTAATGTTTATTTATTTTTTGAGAGAGAGAGAGACAGAGCGCGAGCAGGGGAGGGGCAGAGAGAGAGGGAGACACAGAATCCAAAGCAAGCTCCAGGCTCAGCTCTCAGCACAGAGCCCGACGCGGGGCTCGAACCCATGAACCGTGAGATCATGACCCGAGCGAAGTCGGATGTTTAACCGACTGAGCCACCCAGTTGCCCCTAGAGAGAAGGTGGTTTAAGGACGAGAGATGAGGGGTGCCTGACTGGCTCAGTTGGAAGAGACCACAGCTCCTGATCTCAGGATCGTGAGTTCGAACCTCACGTTGGGTGTAGAGCTTACTCAAATAAACTAAAACAAAAAACAAACAAACAAAAAAAGCATTTAAGGTTGAGTGCGGTGACAACACATTTATGTGCTGATGGGGATGTTCCAGCAGGGAGGAGAAAACTAATGCCAAAGACAGAACCCAGAGCCCAGGGATCATTCTGAGATCATTCTGGGAATGGACGAACCCTGGTAACCAAATCCGTTCTTTATGATCAAGCATGCGTATTTTCTGTGGTGTCTTTGTCACCAAAAAGTTTGCAGGAGACACAACCCAACCCCAGGGTTTGCTGTGGACGGTGAGATTGGAGAACCTCAGGGGTGGCGACGACAGGGTCACTTCAGCTTGGCCAGGCCGCTCCCTCATTAGTCTCCTGAACAGCTTCCTGGACAGTCTCACTGTGCCCTAGACATCTCTGCAGCTCCAAGCACAGAAGGGGACATAAAATAGGAGCCCATACCATTCCTGCTGAATGGATGTTTGCTGAACTGGATTGTCCCTGCCCATGAGAAAGCAGCCTGAGGCCCCTGGGAAGTTTGGGGTGAAGGAGAAACACACAGAGATGAAGGCGACCCCACAGGCTCCCAGTTGACTTGCACCCTCTAGCTCCCAGCACCAGTGCATAGCAACTCTAGCTACAGCCACCAGAGGGCAGTGTCGGCCCACATACCCCCCTACCCCCACCCAGCCCTTCACCCGCACATCTGTAACCCCACAAAAGAGGCGGAGTAGGGATGGTGACTTCATTTTATAGACAGAGAAGCCAAAGCTCAGGCCCCTGGTCACTCCACACGTAAGCATTTTGGCCTGGCTGATGGATGTCTGCCACAGCCCAGGGTGCCCAGGAGACCCAGCAGGCCCCTCTCCAGCGGTGTCAGTCTTGTTCCCCTCTGCCCTGCTGCTGTTCTAACCAGACAGGCTGACAGAACAGACACCCTAGACCTTCTGCCCTCCCTCCAGTATGAACCCACTGACCCCTGCTGAGGACAGGGGACAGGAAGAGAGGACAGGAAGGGGCTCAAGACCCACCGCACCCATGAACTTGAGGGCACAGTCACTCAGACAGCACACAGGCTCAGGCCACCTCCCCTAGCCTGACCCTGGAAAATGAACCTAGGACAGGCTACCCCATGGCTAGAGCCCTTGAGAGTGTGCCTGGGATCTGGGCGGGGCCAGACACCAGGACCAATCCCTGCAGACCAGGGAGCAGGGCAGAGGGGAGCGTCCAGGGAGCACGGACGGGGGTGCCGCCTCCCCGCCTCCCCCATTCCTGCTCTTCTCCTGTGGGATTCCCAGGAGTCTCCTCCTCCTCCTGGCGTCTCCTCCCTACCAGTGCCCAGGCCCCTCCACGACGTCAGGCCTCTTTTCCTTTACTCCTCTTCCCCAGACCCTACCCAGACTCCTAGGCACTGAGCCAGCCCCTCCGGGACCTGGGGCGAGGAAGTGGGCGTGCTGGGGGCCTAAGCCCCTCACCTGCTGTCCTCTGGGTTCCTAGGTCCCCCTCTGGTCAAGACAGGGGAAGGAGAGAAGCCAGAGGCGGCAGAGAGGAAGTACCTGCAGTGACAGTGGGGGTGGGGATCTAGCAGGGATGGCCAGGGTCCTACAAGATGGCAATTTCCTCCACTCCAACCCCACCCGCGCTTCCTCCCACCTGGGGGTGGGGGCTTGCCTTCCTGGAGCACCCGCCACCTGCCACCCACACAGCCTGCAGGCTCACTCCAGCTTGTCTCCAGCTCTCCTGCTGAGGGCGGGCTCCTCCTCCGAGAAGCCCTCCAGGCTCCCAGAAGGGACGTCTCCCTGTTGTACCCTCTCCTGGCGTCTTCCTGCCTCTCACTGTTGACAGTGTAAGCTTCTGTTACTTATGAGATAATTATTTAACGCAGAGGGCACTTCTGTAGCCTTAGGGCTCTAATTAGAGTAAGCACTCGGTATCTGTCGAGTGAACCATGATGGATTCTCCGGGGGAGTCTGGGTATGGGTCGGGGGCAGGGAGTGGTCCCCAAAGGCTCCAGAGAGACGTACCCAGTCAGGGAGAGATTCTGCGTCCCTGGACCCTGGAGAGTGCTGCACATTCCCCCGACACAGGTGAGCTCCACCAGGAAACTGCCCAGGGGCACAGGGACAGCAGACTGTCAGGGAGTGGGCGGTGTTAAGGAACTCCAGCATAGTCCCCTCCCCTCTCCTCACTTAGAGCCCCTCAGCTCAGCCCCCACTCACTTCCTCCAGGCGCCAGCTCTGAGGCCTAAGTGGGATAGGAGCTATCTGCAGGTGGCAGGTCACAGGGCCTGCCCTGGCCTGGGGGGAGGGGGGCGGCGCTCCAGGGGAAGCAGCTGGGAGCCAGGTGGGGGGAACCAAGCACACAGTGGGGGGGGGGGGGGGGCAGGGCAATCAGCCCTGTCCAGTCCAGCCTGCTGGGCAGACACAGGTGGCGAGCTTGGGAGGACTTTCTACTGCTCTTGGGCCTCTGTCAGCTACCGCCAGGTTCAGGGAGAAGACCCAGGAGCCCTTCACTGCCTGACTTCTGTCCCCAGAGTCAATGACTTCTTCTGATCCTTGGGTCCATGTCTAGACTCTGAGCCCTTCTGGGAACAACTCACGAGTCGGGGGACAGCAAAGAAGGGAGAAACACAAATTCACTGAGCCCCAACTAGTCTATGCTTTGTATATGTTATTTCATTTTATCATCACCCAGAGGAAAAAAATATATTACTTTTCATAGATGAGAAATGGGTTGGCACCACTGACCACTGAGTGAGGATTCCTGGCATTTCAGCCATTCCCGACAGAGGAAACCTTGCTTATCACAGGGACCCCATTGCGCCACCTGACATGGAGAGCTTTTCCCAGATGCTGCGGAATCTGTCCCATGACCTTCCTACCAAGTAGCCTTCCAGCCTTTGCCTGCACACCTGCATAATGGGGAGCTCAGTAGAATAGTCTGGGCACTTCTAGATAGCCCTTATTCTAGAAAGGGCTTCCTTGAGACTTCTGCTTAGAACAAAATCTTTCTCTTTGTAATTCTCACCCGTGCCCCCACCCCCACCCTTACCCCTACCCCTACCCCACCCCCCATCCCACTTTCTGTTTCCGGCTGTGCCCTCCAGGGATCCCCAGAACGAGGCTGCGCCCTCCTGTGCTCTGTGCACACCAGACGGGTGTTTTGCTAGTTTGCTCTTCTCCAGGCTCCCCATCCTCCAGCCAGGCCTGAACCCCTCCCCTTCTGATCTCAGGGGGATGCTCCAGGCCAGCCAAGGAAGGTGGCCTGGGCTCAGTAGGTGGAGGCTGGAGGCAGCGAAGAGCCATGGGATGAAACTTCTGGCATCCCGAATCCACATCCAAGCTCTGACTCTCACAAGCTGTGCTGCCTTCCGCACATTTCCTAATTTCTCTGAATCTCGGCAGCCTCACCATGTATAATTTACCTCCACTTCACACCTCACAGGGTTTACCTGAGATTACGCAGTAAAGCACCTAATACCTACCGAGGGCTCAGCAAATGGTAACTGTTGATGTTCACATTATTATTAACAATGTCACCTGGGCGCTTGGGTGGCTCAGTCGGTTGAGCGTCTGACTCCGGCTCAGGCCATGATCTCACGGTTGACGAGTTCCAGCCCCATGTCGGGCTCTGTGCTGACAGCTCAGAGCCTGGAGGCTGCTTCAGATTCTGTCTCCCTCTCTCTCTGCCCCTCCCCTGCTCATGCGCTCTCTCTCTCTCTCTCTCAAAAATAAAGATTAAAAGATTTTTTTAACAATGTCACCTGTCACTTGGGCCTCAAAAGTAAAATAAAGGCAAAAATCTCCAACCTCAGTGGCTCTGAGGATGTCGCCTGCCACAGGGCCCAGCACAGAGAAAGCTCAGCCAGTGATGGGTATGATCAGGATTGCTAGGACCGCTGTCCCTGAACAACCCCAGGACAGAAAACCTTACCCTCCAGGCAGGGTCGCAACCGCCTTCCACAAAGGCCTTTCAGTGGTCCCCACCCCCTTCGTATCCACGATCCAGTTCGTTTGGACACTTTGCCCAGCCGCACGAAGCCCTCCAACTCCCTGACTTTTGCCTCATTTTCCAGCCTGTGTCTCGCTGTCACCCCTCCAAGCCACTGTCATCTCTTGAACTCTGTGCTCAGTTTCCCAACTTCACGTCTTTGGCTGCTCCCTCTGCTGAGAATCTGGCCCAGGTAAACGCCACGATGTCCATCGAGCACCTCCTTATTTGAAAGGCAAGGCGACTCAGATGTCACCTCCGCCTCCACAGGCTCCCCGAACCCACTCAGGCCCCTGCGCACATGCGCACTCTGCTGCTAGCATTGCTTTGCTGTGTTTCCCACAGGAAGACGAGAATGTGGGGCATCTCTATCCCCAGGGCCTGGAGCAAAGCTGGGCAGAGAGCAGGTCCTTAGGAAACAGTACAGACCCGGACTGCACTTAGACCGGTTTTCCACAGCTTCGTTGCACCAGTAATTATTGTGAACCAGGAGTCAACTGAATTTTTCAAATCTTTCCCACGCGTCCTGGGTATTACCAAGTTTCCCTATATTTTCTTTTCTTTTTTTTTTTAAATAATTTTTTTAATGTTTTTATTTATTTTTGAAGGAGAGAGAGAGACAGCATGAGCGGGGGAGGATCAGAGAGAGGGAGACACAGAATCCGAAGCAGGCTCCAGGCTCTGAGCCGTCAGCACAGAGCCCAATGCGGGGCTCAAACCCACAAACTGTGAGATCACGACCTGAGCCGAAGTCAGATGCTCAACCGACTGACCCACTCAGGCTCCCCTTAAATAATTTTTTTTAATGTTTATGTATTTTTGAGAGAGAGAGAGAGAGGCAGAGCATGAGTGGAGGAGGGACAGAGAGAGGGAGACAGAATCCAAAGCAGGCTCCGAGCTGTCAGCACAGAGCCCGATGAGGCGCTCGAACTCATAAACCTCGAGATCATGACCTGAGCAGAAGTCAGACACTTAACTAACTGAGCCACGCAGAGCTCCCCCACCCCCAACAGGCTACATTTTTAAGAGTAGCTTTAGGTTCACAGATGATAACTTATTTTGGATTTATTTTGATAACTTGATGTTTTTTAAAGTGCTATCTAGGGGCGCCTGGGTGGCGCAGTCGGTTAGGCGTCCGACTTCAGCCAGGTCACGATCTCGCGGTCCGTGAGTTCGAGCCCCGCGTCAGGCTCTGGGCTGATGGCTCAGAGCCTGGAGCCTGTTTCCGATTCTGTGTCTCCCTCTCTCTGCCCCTCCCCCGTTCATGCTCTGTCTCTCTCTGTCCCAAAAATAAATAAACGTTGAAAAAAAAAATAAAAAAAAAAAATAAAGTGCTATCTATGCCCAGTGTAGGAACCAATGGTCACATGCTCCACCAGCTGAACCAGCCAGGTGCCCCCTGATAATTTGATATTGCAATCCACTGTAGGGGCCAAGGGCAGTCTGCCCCTAGATGGGCCACTTGGGCATAAAGAGTATTTCGGGTTAAAAGTAATTAAAACCCAGCATAGAGCATCTGAGTGGCTCAGTCCATTCATTAAGCTTCCAACTTCATGATCTCACGGTTCAAGTCCCGAGTTGGGCTCCACACTGGCAGCGTGGAGCCTGCTTGGGCTTCTCTCTCTTTCTCTCTCTCTGTCTCTCTCTCTCTCTGTCTGTCTCTCTGTATTTCTCTCTCCTCTCTCTCTGCCACTTCCCCACTTGCACGTCCTCTCTCTCCCTCTCAAAATAAATAAACCTAAAAAATTGGGGGGGGGGGCGCCTGGGTGGCTCAGTCAGTTAAGCGTCTGACTTCGGCTCAGGTCGTGATCTCGCGGTTCGTGAGCTTGAGCCCTGCATCAGGCTCTTGCTGACAGCTCGGAACCTGGAGCCTCCTTCAGATTCTGTGTCTCCCTCTTTCTCTGACCCTTCCCTGCTCACACTCTGTTTCTCTCTCTCCCTCAAAATAAATAAACATTAAAAATTAAAAAAAATTTTTTTAAGTAATTAAAACCCAGCAGATGCAGGAAAAGCTCCCTGCCTCCCACTTAACTACCAAAATTTACATTGAAAAGGAGAGCCTGTACCAAGAAGAGAGCTTCACCAAGGAATCTTATCTGCCTAATTGGGCAACCTTGTTTTTCCAAACATCTTCTCTCACCTTCCTGCTAATGAGCTTTCTCCCCCTTTTAACCCCCCAGACCCTTCCTCTCTCCTTAGCTCAGATAAACCTCTTGTTGCCTCATCAGCTTTGGAAGTTCATGTCTGTGTGGGCTCCCCATACATACAGCTATTCAATTTGATTTCCTTCTGTTAATCTGTCTTGTGTCAGTTGGATTCTACGTCCAGCTGCAAGGACCACAGGGCCGAGGAAGGTCCTCCGCCCCAACACCACCTTGTTGGATTCTGCCCCTTGTTCTGGCTCGTTGCCATTTCGGGGTTGCCTTCAGCGTGGCACCTGCTATTGTGATGGGTAGGTGTTGGTTTCCATTGGTACTGTTGACACCAGGCTAGATCTGTTGAGTGTGGTGAGTGCAGACACTGACATTCCCCCAGACCACCAGGGCCAGGTTTCCAGCCCCTTGGCCATGGCTGCTCACCCAGTAAAAGGAAGGGGCTGGCAGGGGAGACTAGTTCTGAGTCACAGCAGACAAGACTGGAGCTCTACCCCCTGTCTTCCATGCCTCCTTCCTTTCATACCTTCGGAACCCTGATTTCTACTGAGGGGCGACATGCGCAATAAACTACCCTCAGCTTCCCTTGCAGCGAGGGTCATGTGGCAGTTTCCTGCCAATGTCTCTGGGGGTAGATGTCCCTTCTGGAAAACAGAAAGGCAAAACTCCTCTGGGGGAAAAAAAAAAAAAAAGACTTTTGCGTTTTCCCCTTCTTGCCTGGAAGCCCTGTGCTTTCATCCCATCTTCATGTGCATTATCCCCATTTTACAGGTGAGGAAATTGAGGCTCAGAGACATGAATTGATTTTTTTCAAGGTCACAAAGCTCAGATAACTCCTACAGGAAAACTAGAAGCGTCAACTCACTTCGTTGAGATTAACTAACTTAACTTTCCCTTTTTGCCCAGGCTGCCAGGAAGCTCAGGGCCTAATATAAAGCTCAATCATGGCTGGTATTAACCCTTAACACTGGTGTTTTACTGCCCTTTCCTTTCCCTTGTCCTCAATGTCTCTCATGAGATCTAAGAGGCCAAACCTTTCTGCTAAGCTGCCTCCTTCTCTTTTGGAAAGCTTGGGGTTGCCCAGCTTATCGTTCCCTGGCCTCTGCAGATCTCTCCACTCTGCTCTGGGCAGCAGTGATGTCAATGGACTACATGGTTGGGTTCCCTGGTTTCTGCCTCAGTCTGACCAACAGGAAGCCTTGGGAAGAGGAAGGAACCTCCCCGTCAGTAGCCTCGTCCAGAGTCCTGACCCCAAGAAGCACTTCCTGCCTTTTTGCCTGAGGCCACGATAATTAGCCCAGGGTGCTGCCCTCTCGCTTGCTGGTCCCTCTCCCTGCCCACACCTCTGTAAACTGTCCCTTTACCAAATTCTCAAGTTACCCAAGCTAAGTGGTTCTTTTTTTTTTTTCAACGTTTATTTATTTTTGGGACAGAGAGAGACAGAGCATGAACGGGGGAGGGGCAGAGAGAGAGGGACACACAGAATCGGAAACAGGCTCCAGAGCCCGACGCGGGGCTCGAACTCACGGACCGCGAGATCGTGACCTGGCTGAAGTCGGACGCTTAACCGACTGCGCCACCCAGGCGCCCCCAAGCTGAGTGGTTCTTGCCAGGGCCACGTTGGGGGCTGTCTGCGTCCCCCCGAATTCATATGTTGAAGCCCTAGTCCCCCAGTGTGATATTTAGAGGTGGGCCCTTGGGGATGTAATTAGGTTTAGATGAAGTTTTGAGGGTGGGGCCCCGTGATGGGATTAGCCCCCTTCAAACAGGGAGAGAGATCTCTCTGTGAGGGTCATGCCCTGAGGAAAGGCCACATGAGAACTCGTCCAGGGGGCAGCTGTCTTGTACAGGCCAAGCAGCCGGCTTTTCCCAGGCATGGAATCTGCTGGGACCTTCATCTTGGACTTCCAGCCCCCAACCTATGGTATTTTGTTGTAGCCGCCCAAGCAGAATAAGACAGGCCCTTAACACAGAGCACAGAGGAAGTGCTTTGTCCCTAAAAGTCCTTGTGACGTCTGAAAACTGTCCTGTCCCCTCCCCTCAGGGGAGCTCGGCTCAGCATCTCAACGCCTCTTGCCCGCACCCCACACCTGCCTCGCAGTCGGGCTCGCTGTCCCTGCCCCCAGCACATCCGTCCTGGAGCCACAGGACCATTGCGATTAGCTGTCCCCGGGAAGGGGAATTCGGGGATGTGGGTGGGGAACCGTCACACAAGCCAACGGTAACGTGTGGTGGGTGAGATGATGGCGTGCAACAGGGCATTACGGGGCAGAGAGGGGGCACCAGCTCAGCCCGGCTGGGAGCTGTGGGAGGTCATGGAGGAAGCAGCATTCCTGGAGTGAGGGCTGAGCTGGACCCCAGGGCGTGAGCAAGTGAAGGTATTCCGGGCAGAGGGAACAGCATGGACAAAGATTGGGAGGCAAGAACCAGCAGAGAGGATGCTGGTTGAGGGGACAGAAGGGAGGTGGGCAGGGGCCAGAGTGGGCCCACCACAGACTTTCAAAAAGGGGCCCGGACTCAAAGCCATAGGCCACAGGAAGTGTTGCGCCCAGGAGAAATCCACCAAAGGCACATTAAGGCTGGACGGGACAGGGCCAGAGGTTGAGGCCAGCGAGGAGGGCGCCCCTTGGGGAAAAAAGTGAGGCCTGGCGTCCCTGAAGGGGGGACGCACCTCCAGGCATCTCTTTACCCCTCCCACCGTCTAAGGTTCCAAGACGGAGCCCTGTGAGTGCGGACTGAATTAAATCTACTCCAGAGACTCAAACGTGCCTTTCTCCCTGACTCCCCTCCCTGTGTCTTTCCCACACACAAGGTGGTCATGAGTGCACGTGGGACCCAGCCAAGGAGGCATCGGGCTGCTAGGGGAGCCCCCAACGCCCCATCCCACCCCCACCCCGCACAGCTTCCATTGGATCTGTGTGTTAGTTTTATTTCCTTTGCTTTGGTCTATACAAAAAAAAAAAAAAAAAAAAAAAACCAATAACCAAAAACATAAAGCGATAATAATAAAACTCTCCGCTGGGACCTCCCCCAGCCCCCCACACTCACGTGCAGGAGGTGGTGGTGGGTTCGAAACAGGAAGGGGAAGAGAAAGCCCCTCACCGCACACCAGAGGGGTCAGCCAAGAGCACTTCTCAGGAGTCAGCTAGGGCGGTGGAGTGGGTGGGACGGGGCGGGATGGGGTGCCAGGGAGCTGTCCCCAGAGCTCCCAGGAAGGGGCCAGGTCCGGTTGAGTGTCCTGGAGAGAGGAGCAGGCAGTGTCCTGGAGTGGGGGGACTCACTCTCCGCGTCTCCATCCCATCTCCTTGTCGGTCCCTGAACTTTTCAAGACAAGCTTTGGATTCTGGGATTTGGGGCCTTGAACCTGGGTCCTGGACACCCCAGGGGCTCGGAACAGTCGGTCGGCTGGAGTTCGGTGAGAGAATCAGGCCCGGGGGAGGAACCAAAGCTCTGTGGGGCCCAGGCTGCTGGAGTCAAGCCGCCTGGGCTGGGGGGTGGGAGTGGGGGTCGGGGGGTGATTGCCAGGCGGGGGAAGAGAGCAGGTGATTGAGTCTAAAGCTTTAGTTCCGGAGCCACAGAGGTGGGGAGGGGGTGTTGGGCCCTGGACCCACGGCCCAGGACAGAAAAGCAGGAGCAGATCACCATCCCAAGAAAGACGCTACAGAGGACCTCTGGAGGCGTGGGGTTCGGCGAGAAGTCGCAGCCCCGCTCCCCTGGGCTCAGGCACTTTTCTGTCCCGCCCCATCGCCTGCACGGAGAGCCTCTCAGATGAGGAACCGCACCTGGGGGGTGAGGCAGACACGGAGAGGTCAGGGCAGGCCTCTGTCCCCTAGGAGCTCGTCCCCCCCGCCAGGTCACCCACCCACTACCCACAAAGGGGCAGGACTCCCCACCCCCTCAAGATAAGAGAGTAAGGTGGGCCACAGACACCTTCCTTGGCGGGTGCTCGACAGCAAGGGACCCGCACTCATTGCCCCCCACAAAAGTGCCAAAGGTTCTAAGGAAACATGAGAGGGCCTCTTCCATGAGAAGCAGGTTCCAGCAGGGGGTGGGGGGGGGGAAGCGTGTCTCCACAGCCTGCAGGCACGACAGAGGGCACCGTACTGGAAAGGAGCCAGCTAGGCCAGCATGTGGTCCGCCGCAGGGTAGGGGGGCCTCAGGCCGTCGCTGTAGGTGTCGATGGGATAGTCTCCGTCCATGTCCATGTGCATGTCCAGAGGGTCCAGGGGCACATCACTCGAGTACATGGGGCGGTAGGTGGCATCCATGTCTGGGGGGGGAGGAGAAGGAAGGAGGACCTTCTAAAGTGTGTAGACCACCCTGCTGGACAGCCCTCCATCCATCTGCCGTGGGCCTGACCCCGTCCTCAAACTCCCACATCAGGGGACCTCCGCGGGGATATCTGTGGATTCTATATGGTGTCTGCCACCGGGGACACAATGCCCCCTTCGCTCACCCCCACAGACGCCCCACGCCCCGGGCTCTTGGGGGTCCCTGAGGAACTCTGCACACACTTACCATCTGCATAGGGTTCATTGATGGGGATCATGCTCTGGGCCTAAGGAAAGAGACAGAGAAACATTGAGGGAAGGGAGAAGGGTGGGAAATGTAGGCTCTGGGCTGGGGGTGGGCGGCTGGAGGTGCTTCTAGAAAAGGGGGCCAAAGGGGGCCGGGAGAAAACAAAGACCCCTTGAAAGAACAGAGGATGGAATGCGGTTATTCAGTGCCTCCGAGGACCCCTCCCGTCAGGCACCTCCCGAGCGTGGAAGGTCCCACCATTCATGCTTGGTGGCACCCACAGAACTAGAGCAGCCCTGGGGACGGGAGTGGACCCGGGATCAGGGCAGCCGCTAGCCTATAGAGCACCTCCATGCAAGTTAGAAAAAGGGACCCTGCCTCAAATGCTTAGAATTCTGGCAGGTCAAAATCAGAAAGACAGTTCAACCTATTACTTCCGTCTGCTAGAAATTGCCGTGGATGATCCAATTATAAAAATAAAAATGAGGGTGCCTGGGTGGCTCAGTTGGTTAAGTGTCTGCCTGTTGATTTCGGCTCAGGTCAGGATCTCATGGTGATGAGATCGAGCCCTGCCTGGAGATCCACACTGAGCACGGATGGAACCTGCTTAAGATTTTCTCTCTCCCTCTCCCTCTGCCCCTCTCCCACTTGTGCGCATATTCACATGCACTCCCTCTCTCTCTCAAAAAAATAAAATAAAATAAAAATTTTAATTAAAAAATTTAAAGAAATAATTACAAAATAAAAATCTATGAGGTAGACAGTATGACAGGAGCCCCCTTAAAAGTGCTGTCTTTGTGCAGTGTGCAACTTGCACAACCAGACGTCACAGTCCAACCCAGGATACTCACGGCCTCCCAGGCAGCTGGGTCATGCTTGAAGAGGGAGTTGGTGAGCTCCACAGACACACGCTTACGGTAATCTGGGTTCTTGTCCTCCGAGATGCGGAACAGGACAGCGGCAGCATAGGTGGCTGAGCAGAGAGGAGAGGAAAGACCAGTTCAGGTGTCTGCCTCCACTCTGGCTGGAGGACTAACACTCAGCCCTCCTCTGTTACCCCCTCGCCCACAGCACAGCCCCTCACCTGTGCCCTCGTTGCGAGAGTGCAGTAGCTCCATGAGCGGGGACGAGGCCCCCTCGGCATCAATGGCATCAGCGGCCTCCTTGTCCTGGGCCAGCTCACACAGCACCCCGGCGGCTACACGCTGGATGTTCTCCACTGATGAGTACAGGAGCTGGGGAGAGGGCATGCAGGGTGGGGAAGGGGTGGAGGTGGATGAGGGGTAAGGCAGGCAGGAGGGCAGCCTGCCTCCCAGCCCTGTCCATCTCTGCCTCCCTTTTCTGGACTTAACACAGGCTCATACTAGAAAGGGTAGAAAGTCTAAGAAAGGTATAAAGAAACAGAAGGAAAGCCAGCCATGATTCCCCACCCACATACAGCCTCTCTTAATACACTGGCATGTTTCCATCAGATTTTTATCATAGTCCTGTTTTTTTATCTATAATTTTTTTTTAATTTTTTTTTTCAACGTTCATTTATTTTGGGGACAGAGAGAGACAGAGCATGAACGGGGGAGGGGCAGAGAGAGAGGGAGACACAGAATCGGAAACAGGCTCCAGGCTCCGAGCCATCAGCCCAGAGCCCGACGCGGGGCTCGAACTCGCGGACCGCGAGATCGTGACCTGGCTGAAGTCGGACGCTTAACCGACGGCGCCACCCAGGCGCCCCTTATCTATAATTTTTTAAGTTTATTTATTCATTTTAAGACAGAGAGAGAGAGCGTGTACACATGTGCACATGAGCAGGGGAGGGGCAGAGACAGAGAGAGAGAGAAAATCCCAAGCAGGTTCCGCACTGTCAGCAAAGAGCCCCATATGGGGCTCAAACCCATGAACTGGGAGATCACGACCCAAGCCGAACCCGAGTCAAATGCTTAACTGACGGAGTCACCCAGGCACCTCATTATCTATAAAATTTGATCTATAAACATTTTGGATGTTTATTTATCTGAGAGAGAGAGAGAGAGAGAGAGAGAGAGAGAGAGAGAGAGAGAGTATGTGTGTGTGAGCGGGGGAGGGGCAGAGAGAGAGAGGGAGACACAGAATCTGAAGCAGGCTCCAGGCTCTGAGCGGTCAGCACAGAGCCTGACGTGGATCTCGAACTCCCCAGCCGTGAGATCATTATCTGAGCCGAAGTCGGAGGCTTAACTGACTGGACCACCAAGGCACCCCTAAGATTTTGTTTTTAAGTAATCTCTACACCCAACGTGGGGCTCAAACTCACAACCCGGAGATCAAGAGTCTCATGCCCCACCAACAGAACCAGCCAGGCACGCCCCCCCTCCCCCCATAGCGTGTATTTTGATACTTTGATTCCTATTTGTTTGGGGTTTTTTTTTTTTTTACCTAACATTGTAGCATAAGGCATTTTCCTAACCATTTCCTAGAAATCTATGAGCTCATATTGATAAGAGAAAAAGAGTAATGCTAAAAAGCAAAACAATAACAAAAACAAAAACAAAAAAAACCCATTGGTCACAATAGGAGGTCACAACAGTGCCAATCCCTCACTCTGAACTCTAAAGGGAAAAAATTTCTCAGGGAGCCTGGGTGGCTCAGTCGATTAAGCATCCAACTTTGGCTCAGGTCAGGATCTCACACTTTGTGGCTTTGAGCCCCAGGTTGGGATCTGCGCTGACAGCTCAGATCTTGGAGCCTGCTTTGGATTCTGTGTCTCCCTCTCTCTCTGCCCCTCCCCTGGTCACACACGTGCTCTCTCTCTCTCTCTCTCTCTCTCTCTCTCTCTCTCTCTCTCTCAAAAATAAACGTTTAAAAGTAAATTAAATAAATAAATAAATAAATGGGAAAATTTCAAAAGCAAAAATTCATTAACATCGCTATATATGGCCATATGATATAATGGCCATTCTTTTTTAAACCATTCCCTTATCATTGGACATTCATTTTGTTTTCAATTCTTATAAGTAACATTGCGATTGTTGGCTATAGGTATACATTTCTGCCACATTTTAAATTAATAAATAATTATCTCATAAGACTTGTACTACTTAGTCAAAGGATATGAATATTTTCAGGCTCTCTATATAGATTGTAGAACTGCCTGCTGGAGAGGTTTTATCATCTTCTCTCCTCACCAGCAGGATATGGGACTGCCTATTTCATCACATCTTTGCCAGCACAGGGCACTCCCATTTTTTTGCCTTTGCCATTTTGATAGTGGAAAATAGGATCTCACTGGGAATGTGAGCTTCTCTTCTTTAAACTCCTGGGGTTGGGCACTGTTTATGAGCCACCTGGGAACTGCTTCTGCCTCTGCCCATCTAACCCCTGGGGTCTAGTATTAATGAGCTCTTTTATATGAAGGATATTAGACTCTTGTCTATTGTGATACCTGGAAACATTTTCCCAGTTTGCTGTTGATTTTTTTATTTTTATTTTTTTTATTTTATTTATTATTTATCTTATTCTTTTATTTTGAAAAAGAGTATGAGTGGGGGAGAGGGGCAGAGGGAGAGAGAGAATTTTTAAGTTTATTTATTTTGAGAGAGAGAGAGAGAGAGAGAGAGAGAGAGAGAGAGAGACTGTGTGTGTGTGTGTGTGTGTGTGTGTGTGTGTGTGTGTGCGCGTGCGCGTGCATGAGTGGGGGAGATACAGTTGAGAGAGAGAGAGGGAGAGAATCCCAAGCAGGCTCTGTGTTGTCAGCACAGAGCCTGACACATAGCTTGAACTCACAAACGGTGAGATCGTGATCTGAGCCGAAACTGAGTCAGATGCTTAACTGACTGAGCCACCCAGGCACCCCTGGTGTCGACTTTTTAATGCTTTTTAGGCTGTTTCTGACATATAGATGATTTTAGTGGCTATGTGGTTGAATCTTAAGCTATTTTTTTTCACTTGTGATCTCTTCCCTTGCTTTTGAGTTCGGAAAGCCGTTCCTATGCAGGGATTTGCTAAGTGGTCACTCCTGGCATGGCCACTTTCCTCCAAACTCCTCCAAACACCTCTTGACGCCTGGCCCAGAGAGGCTGCCAAGCTCCCCTTTCAGCAACGGGGATGCGCGGGGACTGGAGGGAGTTCTCCTGCCTGCCTGCCCCAGACTCACCTGCACAAACAGGGGGATGGTGTTCAGTCGGAAGATCTCCATGCGGTTCATAGGGTCCCGGGCGAGGATGTGCAGGGCTCCGGCACAGCCCTCCACAATCTCCTCCATCCTCACGCCGTCCTGTATAAGAGGAGGCGGTGGGACATTGCGACAGATGGCCCTTGGACGTGGCCGCACGCCCCCACCGTGACGATCTGACAAACCTCACTGGTCCTCACAGTGTGCATCCACCACAACCTGCCTCCCCAATTACACACACGTGCACACACATTCACAAAAAGGCCACTCTGACCCCCGGGGACTGACCGTGTATGGCTGCTGTGTGCCTGCAGCCACGTGGCGCTGGGCATCCTGGTGAGCCTTGACCAGCAACTGCACGAGGCGGGGAATGACCGCCGCCTCCTGCAGAGGGGCATGGTTGGCTGGACACAGGGCCAGATTCCTGATCAGGCCGATGGTTGCCTGACAAGCAAAAAGGACAACAATCGGGGACATTTCTTGGGCATCTGGAGAATCCCAATTTCCCAGCACCGTCTCCTCCTTCCCTTGTCGTCTCCATTTGCCAGACCACGAGACCACTCCCAGCCCATGTCCCTCATTCCGTAGGATCGGTGGGTGCTCCTATCTAACTCCTGCTAAAATGAAACTCCATTCCAGAACATGCTACCAGCCCCAGGCCCTGACTCTCACCCTTGCCCCTTCTCTCAGTACCCCTTCTCCCCCAGACGCCAGAGTCTTACCCCTTTCCCAGTAATTCCCAAACCCTGCTTGGTTGACCCCCAAGCTTCCTGCTTTAGTGACACTCGTATTGTGATCAATCCTCAGTGAGGCCGCTCTGGGAAGAAGCCTCCTCCCCAGGGCGCCCGTCTCCCAGGGGCCACTCTGGCCTCCCAGGGTCCCTCGGGAAAGCAAGCTCTCATCTCATCTGACTCTCAAAACAAGCAGCCAAGAGAGCGGGGACAAAAATCACGAGAGCTGGGGACGTCAGCACAAGGTAGATGACCTGCCAAGGTCACTCTGCCACTTAGCTGCTAAGTCAGACCCTCCCCCCACCTCGGGCTCGCAGCAGGGACCAACCCGCGGGAGGGGCCACACACTACTGCTTTTTTTCTCACTATGGATTTTAAAAATTCAGTGTGCAACTCCTTAGAGGCCTTCTTATCTGTACTGTCAAAACTGTCTACAATTTCGCCAGTGGGAGTCCCTGCCAGCTGGCCCTCCTCTACCCGGGCAGCAACCTACAGAGAAGGCTGCACCCCTTCACGCCCTTAATCCCTATGGCAGACACTAAGTGTCCCCCCCCCCCGCCCCCCCGCCAGAACCCTTTCTGGTTTTTGTCTTTTTAGTATCCCTTCTGAGTTGTAGCGGGACACAAGGCCTTCAGGACACATGAGGCTTTGCCAGCTTCCTTGTACCTAGACGTGGCAACGTGATCAAGTTCCAAACTGTGAGCCGAAGCCACGCGCCCCGCGGACCAGCAACATTGCCTGGGAACGCGTTAGAAATGCAGCGTCTGGCGGCCACCCCAGCCTATGGACTCAGGGCCCATTAGAGCGGCTTTGCCTGCACTGATTCGGCACCTAATCCCGACGGCAGAGAGCTCCTTCCCCTCGCCCGGCCCCCACGGCGGCCACAATAGGTACCTTGACCAGCGGCCACTGGTTGGGCTGGTTGAGCAGCTTGACGATGGCCGGGATGCCGTAGTTGAGGCGCACGGAGTTCTGGGCCATCTCGGCCTCCGGGTGACGGCTGGTGAGGTGGCGCAGGGCGCAGACCGCAGGCTCTGTGATGTCGTCCTTGTCGCCGGCACGCAGGATGGCGTGGATGAGAGCCTCCACACCGCTGTTCTGGGTCACCAGCGTCTTGTTCTTGCTGTTGTTGCACGTCAGGTTGGACAGCGTGCCCGTGGCGCAGGTGAGGACATTGACGTCATCCACGCTCAGCTGGTTCACCAGTATCTTCAGCACGCTCTCCAGGCCCTCCTGCGGGTTGTGGGGGAGGCAGTGGAGAGTGAGGGGGGATCCCCCGCTCCCAGAAGTCTTTCCCAAATACGTCCGAGGGCAGCAAGATGAACTCACGGTCTGAAGCCCACCCAGCTGACAGCCACTGGGTCCTGCCTGCGTGCCCAGGAATCTTCATCCCTGTGATTCTGCCGACACCCCACGGGAGGTGGTACTATCAGGGCAGTTGAGGGGCTTGCGCACAGACCCACCGCCGGCGGGCCAGCTCCAAAGCCAGGCCTGACTCCAAGTTCGTGCTCTTCCCTCCACCCCCCTCCTGCCCCTCTCTGCATCCTCAGAGCCAGGCAGGGCCAGGAGGAAGTTGTTGAGGAGGCCACATGCCTTGGTGGCCCAGCTGACCCATTTTTCCCGGCTTCTCATCTTTCTGGGCCTTTGCTGCTGCCCCCTCAGCGGTCCCCAGACCAAATCCACTTTCAGGAAACATTCCTGCCCCAGAAGCCGCACCTCTCCCAGCGGAGCCACATGGGCCTTGTGAACAGAAGGCCCCCAGGCTCTGGGATGACAGTTCTGGGTTCAAATCCCATCTCGGCCAATCTACTAGCTGTGAGCGAGGGCCATCATGTAACTCCCTGGGACTCTGTTTCTTCACCTAACCAACTGGGTCCCACATTCCACCTCCAGTTGTTGAAAGACATAAGCGAGCCAATGTTCACAAGTGCCTAGCAGAGTCCAGCAAGTGGCCAGAGCTGAATAAACAGCCTACGGATGAGGGAACGGTAGTCATGTTGGAAAGGGAGACCAGGAGTCTTGTCCTAAAACTGCATTTTTCTTTAAGTTGTGTTTTTAGCCAGCAGAGGCCCCAAGCTGTCTCTTGGTGTATTACTGTTCCTCGCCACCGGGTCTAGGTCAAAACTATTCCCCTGGTACCATCTGGGAACGTGTGGCTTAGGAACATCAGTGCCTTCATCTATTCTCCTTCCTGAATCTTTTTTTTTTTTAATTTTTTAAAATGTTTATTCATTTTTGAGAGAAAGAGAGAGACAGAGACAGAGACAGAATGCGAGCAGGGGAGGGGCAGAGAGAAAGGGAGACGCAGAATTCAGACAAGGCTCCAGGCTTTGAGCTGTCAGCACAGAGCCCAATGCAAGGCTCAAACTCACGAACCTCGAGATCATGACCTGAGCTGAAGTCAGACGCTTAACTGACTGAGCCACCAGGCACCTCTCCTTCCTGAATCTTTAACAGTGATTAGAACCTTAAGCTAAAGGGATGAGGGTCTGCAGGGTATTTCCAGCCTCAGCCACAACAGGGCAAGATTGAGAGGCCTCAGGCCTCCCACGGCTCCTGAGGTCAGACTCCCAGACAGGAGCGTGCATGTGGCAAGAGGGGAGGACAAGGTGGCTGAAGAGGTGGACCCAGGCCCGAACGCCTCCCTCACCTGTTTGGTGGCCACGTCCGAGAGATTACGCAGGGTCCAGAGGCAGTTCTGTACGAGGCGGGGGCTGTTGCTTGTCAGGTGTTTGCCCAGGGCCTGCATCCCACCTGGGGCACGGAACAGGGGGCATGTCAGCCACGGGGAGCATGGCTGGCCAAGCCTGGCTGCTGGACAAGGCCTTCACCCCGCCCCTCCTGGCCACAAGGGCCATACTCACCAGCCTCCACAATGGCGGGCTTATTGCTGGGACACACAGACAGCACCTTGAGCACGCGGCTGGTAGTCCAGAGCAGCTTCTCATAACTGTAGTTGCGCATGATCTGCACGAGGGCCTGGGGTCCTCCGTTGGCTAGGATGATGAGCTGGGGTGGCGGGGGAGACAGTGGAGAACAAGTGTGAGACAGACAGGAAATACGACAAGGAACAAGGAAAGGATTGGGGGTGACAGAGCTGTCATCACTGCGCTTCAGCCAAAACCCGAATAGCTTTTGTGACTGGCAAAGAAATCCAAAATTTTGAAAAAAGGATAATACACAATGCTGACAAGGATGAGGTGAAATGGTACTAACATACACCACCAACAATGACATTGTAAATAATACAATCCTTTCGGAAAACGATCTGGAAATCTGGGTAAAAGCTCAGAAATATTAAAAATCCTTCGCCCCACTGATGAAAAAATTTTCTATTCCCTGGGAAAAGCTGTGTGCCCAAAGATGTTCATTACAGCACTGTTTATAAGGGTGGAAAATTGAGAGCAATCTAAATGCCCTCAGAAAAAAGTCTCGGGCCTCCACTTAATGAGATGCCATTTACCCCTACAGAGGGTGGTTTTGAGGATGATACAGCAACAAGAAACAAAAAAGAAAACGTAGGAAACAGATGCAAAGTTGCACATTTGCCATGACTACAACCACGGACAAATATGCCCACAGGACAGCACTGCAGGAAGCACGCGGAGACAGCAGTGGCTGTGTGAGGACGGTGCCTTTTTTCCTTTCCTTTTCCTAATCCTCAGAATATTTCAGTTACATAATGAAACATGTACAGCTGCATGTACTCATGTATTTAACCTAAAAATGGTGAGGGGGCAGTGGCCGGAAGCTGCAGCGGGACAGAAGGCGATGCGCGGGAAGGCTGCGGCTCTCGGCTGGGGGCGGGGCGCAGCCCACCTTGCTCTCCTGGTTGCCGTAGGCCAGGAGCTGCAGGCAGTCGGTGGTGATGGCCAGGAACTTGGGGTTGTTCTTGTTAAGCAGGGGCACCATCTTCTGCAGCCCGTCTGCCAGGCGCACCGCCATCTTGGCGCCCTCCTGGTAGAGCAGCAGGTTGTGCAGCGTGGTGATGGCATAGAACAGGACCGACTCCACGGGGGAGCTGCGAGGGTGGGCAGGGGGTTAACAGGAGTCGGGTCCCTGGCATAAATGCAAGCTAACCTCCCCCAGGAAGCCCTCCCCTTACCAACACCCCTGTAGACATAGCCCTTTACTAGAATCTCATTGTCCCCTGAGCCCAGCCCCACTCTTATGCATGGAGCACACAGTACCGTCCCTCTCCCCACTGGGAGACCACAACTCTTCCTGCTTCTGGGCTCCTAGCCCAGTGCTGAGTGCCTAGGAGGTCCCCTGGACATCTGTCTCTACTAACTACTATATGGGAGGCCGTGTGCTAGAGAGGTCCTGCAAAGTGGGGGGGGTGGGGGGGGTGGTCAGAGTATCTCCAACCTCAAGGAACTCACGGCCCAGGATGGAGATAAGGAAAAAGGCCAATCAA
Source organism: Herpailurus yagouaroundi (assembly GCF_014898765.1). Taxonomy (NCBI): domain Eukaryota; kingdom Metazoa; phylum Chordata; class Mammalia; order Carnivora; family Felidae; genus Herpailurus; species Herpailurus yagouaroundi. The sequence goes on from NW_024412420.1 coordinate 15,755,860, forward strand.
TATTAACAGGATGGGAAAGAGAAAGGTGGCAAGGGACTTTGCACATGCTGTTCCTTCTGCCTGGAATGGCCTTCCCTTCACCTACACAGGCCAAGCCCCACTCATCTGTCAACCCCCTGCTGCTAAAGTGCACAGTGTCTCATGGCTCTGAGAAATCCTGGACAGACCTCTGCCCTAGCCTATACTGTATCCTAATAACTAATGTGCCAGTTACATGCCTGCCTCCCCTGCTGGGCTGTGAGTAGCTGAGCACCAGGACTGGGCATGGTTCTCTACCTGGCACATAGAAGGGCTTCAGTAAATGTATGAAAGGGAGAGGAAAGCCCCAGTATCCCACAGCAAGCAGGGGCAGTCACCTGAGCATGCGGACCAGGGCAGGGATGCCACCTGACTTGAAGATGGCAAGGAGCCCCTCGCGGTGGTGGGAGAGGTTATGCAGGATGCTCGTGGTGCAGCGAGCCGTGTCCAGGTCACTGGTGTTCTGCATCGTACGCACCACGGCTGCCACCAGCTGGGGTGAGCCCATCAGCGCCCGCCGCGACGCCTCTTTCTTGGACAGCTGGTTCACGATCATGGCTGCCTTGGTCACTACCACCTGAGCGGTAGAAGGAAGGATGGGAAAAAGTGAGCAGACGGGCCGGGCTGGCTGACACTGGAGATGGAGGGGCCAGGTGACCCCTCCACAGAGCTCGGAGGGACCCGGGTCAGTCTTTCCCCACTGATGGGGCCCCAGGTAGGGCCATCCCCTGCAGACACCTGACCTTTACCCCCCTCTCTGCCCTGCCCCCACCCTGGCCAGGCCCCTCACGGACCGGGTCCTCATCGTTGAGCAGTTTGGTGAGTTCGGGCAGGGCCCGGGTGGCCAGCTCGGCGTCGTCCTGGTAGTTGATGAGATGCACGATGGCTGACTTGAGCAGCTGGGACGGCTCGGCCAGCCGCTGCAGGTTGGTGGCCTGCCCCTCCACCTGGGTGGCCAGCAGCAGTGAGCTGTCTTCACCTGTCACGCCAGGACACATGGCCTCCCGCACCCGCTTGGCTCTGGCCGTCGTGGACATCTGGTACTCCAGGTCTCCTGGGGGCCAACGGGCAGGGACTGAGCTGCGGGAGGTGGGTTGGGTGGGGGGACACTGGGGAGCAGGGCAGGCCTTGCGGACAGCCCACCTGGGTTCTGTGGCCTCGCTCCCCCCCCCCCCCCCGCCGACCAAAGCCCCAGGACACCACTCGCAGTCCTGCCTCTAACAGAGGGGAGGTCACCATCGCCTCAGTTACATCAGCTGTAAAATGGGGTGCCACCTGTTCTGTCCATCACAGGGAATTCTTATGGGAATTAAGTGAGATAATGGTTGTAAACTGCTCTGCAAAGAAAAGATGTAGTGCAAATGTCACTACAAAACTGTGAGCGAATATTACTATTCATAGGAATAATTAACATTTTTGGAGTATTTGCTATGTGCTTAGCTGTGAATTAAATGCTTTCCTTCTATTTTCTCAGTTAGTCCCACCATAACCCTACAAGATAAGTACTATTATTATCTCTACTTTACAGATGGGGAAACTGAGGCACAGAGCGCTTATAGGAGCCCAAGCTGGGGTGTGAACTCAGACAGCCTGACTCCAGAGCCCAAACCCCAACCCAAGGCCCCTCCCTTAACAATCAGGTTGGGGTAGCATGAGACAACCTAGTCTCCTTTCAAGTCTGATATCTCATGACTCTGATTATATCCTCATCATCTCTAAAGGAGGCAACTCTCCCATTACATAGGCTAGCAAATAGAGGCCCAGAGGGCCAGCCAGTATCACACAGCAGATCAGAGGGAAAGTCGGGACTGTGGGTTTCAGAAAGCAGGAGGTGGGTTCTCAGCTCAGACTGCAGGTTCCATCCATCCCTGGGTGGGTCCAGGAGTCCCACGGATAGGTGCCCACGCTCCCCAGGCAGCCCTACCCTGGCAAGTGTCCCAATGCCCTGGGGGGAGACAGGCAGAGGCTCCATCCCCCAGTTAGTGGGGGAAGGAGACACCGCTGGGCTTTCCCACCTCGGTGCTGTACTTGTAGCTGTCAACAGGACGCCCGGGGCCAGCCCTGCCAAGCCTGCTGTCAGGGAGGAGACCCCCAGGGGCAGGGGCTGAGCTCCACCCACACGGCCCACCCCACACCTTCCCCAGCTCCCACAGCTCATCCCACTCAATGTTCGGAGCCCTGCGGCAGCTGCAGACAGCAGTCCTAGGGCTCAGATACTCCTCTCCCCGAGAGAGGCTTGTACCCTGGCTGGTGTGCATCCCCACTCCTAAGCCCCAGAGCTCAGAGCCAGAAGCCAGGTTGTCACCCCCCCACCTGGCTTCAGCCTATCTACAGGTCTCCTCCTAGTCCCACCAGGAGTCCTGTCTCTGCATCAGACTTGAGGCTCCTGGAACAAAAGGACCATCTTCCCCTATAGTGCAGGGGTCCCCTGAGGGCAACAGTGATGCCTCCTCGTTATACTGGAAGTTCACTGAGGGCAGGGACCACACAGGTGGGCAGAGTCTATGCTTCCCCCTCTGTACTAGAAGTCCAAGGAATAGGAATCTGCCTCCCTCTCAGATGGGGGCACCCTGAAGTAGCTGTGCCTCCTCCCTCAGAGGGGAGGCCCCCTAAAGTCTGTCTCCTTTGGCCCTGACTTCCCTCCAGTGTCCAGGCTGGTTTTCTGCTGAGATATTTCAATGTAATAGTTTCCATGAAATAGTCCCCAGGGATCCTGACCTTGGCTCTGGGGCACCTGAGTGTAGGTGGTGGTCTTCTTGAGCGTGTACTGGCGCCCGCAGGCCTCATCCTCCTCCATGATGCCCTTGCTACTGACCGAGGGCACACAGGTGTTGGCCCCCGAGTGGATGCCAGAGTCATAGGTGTATGTCTGTTGCCACTCAGTCACCTTGATGGGTTGTTCGATCAGGTTCATCACCTCCATGGTGGCTGCTGGGGACACAAAGGAGGGGCAGGAAATCAGCTGGCTCGCGTGAGGCATCCCATCATCTGGCCCAGCCCCCAGCTTCAGCCCATCCGCAGGCCCAGGGAGGGACTGCCCACGGTAGGATACCCAGGTGTGAGTCCTGGGCTTCGACCTCTGACCTCCAGCCGAGGGTGCAGCGAACCCCACGGGGAGTGGGGCAGTAAGAGCAGTTACCACAACCCAGCGCTCGGCAGGCTCACCCTGCCGCCCCTGCCCAATGCTCCCAGAGCAGGAGGCACTCGGGGCCTCCGGCAGCTTCTGGGGTTCTGCAGACCCAGCCCCACGCACTGGGGCTCCCTGGGAAAGTCTGTGGTGAGGCAGCTGCACTCTGAGCATTGGACAGGAAACTGGGGGGGGCAGGGAAGCAGTCAGACAGGTTTCTCTGGAGAGCCCCGGAGGCTGCTGGGAGAAGTCCAAGGCTCCCTTGGAGACTCTGGGGTCTCAGGATCTGTCCTGAAGATGGGGCAGGATCACAAGTGATCCCAGAGGCCCGAGCCCTGAGACCCCTGTCTCTCCAGCACCCCAGTTCCCGCCAGGCTTTTCCAGAATTCCGTGCCCCACTGACCGGTTCAAATAACAGCCACATACCAATTCACCTCTCCGCAGAGCCCAGCCCTCGTTTGCAAAATGGGGTAACAGCACCTCCCTCGCAGGTTGCTGGGAGGCCCAGATTGGTGAAGGACCCAGCCTGGTGCCTGGCACGTAGTAGGTGCTCCGTGTTGGCGGCCACGGCCATGTATCAGGGCTTCCTCTCCCTCAGGGATGTTTTCCCATTTCTAGTCTTCCTAGAACCCAGGCTAGAGATGAGGGGTGGGGCAGGCCTCAGGAGGGGGTCACTGCTTTTTAGGCACCCCTCCTGCTCTTTGCAGGGACTTGGGGACCCTTGAGGTTAATGAATCGCTGGCCCTACTCTGTTCCAGGGTGGTGAATTCCCACTTGGCCCACTTGCCTTCCCTGCCTTGGGAGCTGATTCGGGAGGAGAGGCGAGGCAAGGCGTGCTCTGGTTGAGGGCCGGCCTTGTGCCAAAGCTTTCACTGATGCCTCAGCCCCACAAGCGGGTTTTGAAGCATATGCTCTGCCCCCGCCCCATTTACACACGGGGAAACTGAGGCTCCCCAGGTGAGGTGGCAGAGTGGAGAAATGGCAGAGCTGGGACCAGGCACGGGCCTGAGTGACCCCCAAGTCTGTGGCCTTTGCACACACAGTGTGGCCTCAGACAGCAAGCAGACCACGGGCCAGTCCACCCATGACAGTGGACAGTACTCAGCACCTCAAACCCATGGTCCCGTCGTGATGGGGGACCGGGTGAGGCCAAGGGTGGTTCAGCTGGTTTAGCCTGACCCCTCCCTAGGAACAAAGATCACCAGGGATACGTCCTCCCAGCGCTACCTGGAGGAGGAGGCTGACTGAGCCTTCGGGCCTCCCTGCCTTTTATGGCGACATGGGCTCCTTCCCTGCCTGTGAGCGCACCTGGAGCAGGCAGAGGCAGGAGCCAGCCCAGCTCCCAGCCGCCTCCTCCTCTCCTCCCTTCACCCCGAGTGACTCAGAGTTTCGAGCTGACAAACAGAAGCAGGCCCAGAACACCAGACAGCAGGCTCCGTGCCACCAGATGCACCCAGCTGCTTCCCAGGCCTCGGCCAAGTGTGGCTATTTCAGGAGGAGCCCCCTCCCCCGCCCCCACCCTAACCACACACACACACCGCCCAGCACTCCTGCCTTCCGGGGTGGGAGACAGAAAGAAGAGAGAAGTTTGGAGGAGCAAGCTTGTCACTGAGCCGCCATGGGGAGGAGAAACCTCCAGGGAGGGGGCAGGGGACATCCAAGCTCTGCAGAAAGAAGGTGAAACTGTATCAGGATATGCAGTTGCGTTAACCCTGTAAATGCCACCACGCGGGGGCAGAGGGCTGAGCGGACATCTGGGCACTGAACCTCCGTCGGATCTGCTCCGGACAAACTGGAAATCTCCAGTCCTGATCAGGAAGAATACCCCATCTGAGCCAGAAAGAGCCCGTCCCCAGCAGAGATCGCAGCCTACCCCTGCAGCTTCTGGGCCCAGGCAGGGGGTCGCGGGCCTCACCCTGAACCTCAGGAATCAAACACCCTTCCCTCGCCACCCCCATATCCACCGGGACCACCAAAGTCAAGGCTGGCCATAGGTGGGGCGTTTTGCCAGCAGGCCTCTCACCACCCCTCCCAGCTCAGGCTTGGAGCCAAGAGAAGCTGAGGGCTGGGCAGCTGCCCAGGGCCAGAGAGGGGCCACATGGAGGTCAAAGGATCCATGGGGGAGGGGACACTCAGCTGCTTTTACTATCAAATGAGTCTCATGCTTGCCTCAAGGCTACCGGGCAGGCATTTTATTATTCCCAATTTCCAGCTGAGAAGACTAAGGCACCACACTGAGAAAATGGCAGTGTTCCGCTCAAATCCAGGCCTGCCTCACTGCACACCAGCCAGCCCACTAAACAGGGCAGCTCCCCTCACTCCTAACAAGGGACCTGGGGAAAGAGGGACACCCTGCAGTCAAGGGGGGGCAGCCAGGCCCAGGTGTAGAAGAGAAGGCGGCCCAGCTGATCTGGGAGGAACGATGATCCCTAGGATTCTGGGCATAAGGGACCCCGCTTCCCACGACCAACGAGAAGGCCGAGAGGGTGGGCAAGGTGAGTCGGAACACAGTTCAGAACTCTTCTGGAGGAAAGGATCCGGGGAGAGAGAGCTACTCCGGGCAGGACAGTCAACCCGCCCCACCTTTCTCCTCACCGACTCCCAGGAGAGGCGGAGGAATTCTCCCACAAGAAGCAAAAGTGCCGCTTTGGCAGTTCCCAGGGCGGAGGGGGCCGCACCCAGCCTGGTGTCACCCCTCTCCACCCTGGACCTGGAGTGAGACCCGCCACAATGCCCCTGGACAGAGCCAGGGTGGAAGTGGGTGAGACAGACATGGCCCTGCCCACGCACTCAGGCCAGAGATGGGCAGCGCCAGGCACAGGGCGGTTTTCTGAGTTGCATGGGGGGCCTTTGTTGAGCAGCACGATCTATTGTTGGCCACACAGGAGGCCGAGAAGCCGGCTCAGAGGTCACAGGGTGGGGTGGGGGACAGTACAAGGGGCAGGAAGAGAAGCCTGGGCCCTGGATGGGGAGTGCAAAGGAGCCTCCCTCCACTGGTCTACGCAGGGTAGGAATCTGCAAGCAAGCTTTGGACACACCCTGCCCTTCATTCCTGCTTCCTCCCCAGCATGGCCAACCCAGCAGGCCAGCAGTAGGCACTCTAAGTCCAACACGGTCCCAGTCCCGGCAGAGTGTGGTCCAGTCCGGGCATTAAAAACAACTGCCAGCGGCATGATCTCACAGTTCCAGAGTTGGAGCCCCCTGTTGGGCTCTGTGCTAACAGCTCAGAGCCTGATTCCTGCCAAGGCAGGAAGCTGTGACTCCTTCTCTCTCTGCCCCTCCCCCACTCACACTGTCTCCCCAAAAATAAATAAATGTTAAAAAGTAAAAACACAAATAAAAATAAAAATAAATAACTGCCACCGGGGCACCTGGCTGGCTTTCAGTGGAGCATGCGACTCTTGATCTCAGGGTTGAGGGTTCGAGCCCCACTTAGGGTGTAGAGATTGCTTACAAATAAAATCTTTTAGGGGTGTCAGGGGGGCTCAGTTAGTTGAGCATCTGACTCTGGCTCAGGTCATGATCTCACAGTTCGTGACTTCAGGCCCTGCATCGGGCTCTATGCTGACAGTGCAGAGCCCTCTTTGGATCCTCGGTCCCCCTTTCTCTCTGCCCCTCCCCTGCTTGCACTCTCTCTCTCAAAAATAATCATTAAAAAAAACAAAAGAGAAAGAAACCTCTTTTAAAAAATCTTTAAAGAAAATTTGAAAACAAAAAACTGCCACCAGAGCTACCTCAGGCCCCTGCCACCACCAGCACCGCCATCGGGGTTGGGCTGGGCTGGGCTGCAGGATGCCAAGTGTCACTAAAAGACCTGGGAACGAGGATAGGAATGGGCCGCCCAAGAAGCGTGCTGGAAGCAGGCTTAGACACACTGCACGAGGGAGCTAGAAGTGCAGGCAGAGCCCTCCAGAAGCTCCTTGGGCCAGGGGCCAGCATCCATGCAAACTCCGATCACGGGCTCAGACAGTGACAGAGGAAGGGGGCTATGGGTAGGGCAGGAGAGCATGTGAGTCAGGGAAGGGGATCCATCCATCTGGCTGTGTGCCCATGGGCAAGTTGCCCGGTTTCCTTAAGCCTCATATTCCTCATCTGCAAAGTAGAGATGATCAAGCCGCCCCTTTCTTCAGACCGTATGTGGATCGTGGATCTAACACAGCCGTGACCATGGAAGCCCTCTGTTGGCGGTCAAGACCCAGGGAAGCCTTCTTCTATTAGCAAAGCAAAGAAATGGCAGAGGAGGAGGCCAGCAGAGTCGGGCCTGCTTTTGGGGACCTGGGAGCCAGGACCCAGGGAGATCTGCCTCCCAACCCTAAGCCAGAGCCCCCGGGGTGGGGTTGGGGGGCTGGGTAGGAGGAGTTATATCCGGTCTGGGAGAGGAGGCCAGGTGGAGACACTGCTCTGCCCTCTCCCCTCTCCCCAGTCACATGTGCTGCTTCCTGCAGCCAGGGGCGGTGAAGCCAGTGAGGCCTGGACATTCCCCACATAGCAGCCCCAGGAGAGGCTGGGCTGAGCAGGGTCACAGCCCCCACCCTTCCTCACTGTCTCTGACTCCAGCAGAGATTTGACCAGCCATCCCAAGCAGACAGAAGCAGACCCCAGAAAAGGCCAGAGACAGACACGACTGCTTCCCTTGTGAGCCCTGTCTACCTCATCGGGCTGGGACTTCTCAACTAGGCCTCTCCCCTCAGACTAGGGGCTCCAGGAGGAAACACCCCACCAGACTAGAGGTTCCTTAACAGAGACTGCGGTCTCTCCTTTCAGAATGGTCATCCCAAGCTGGCAGAGACCGAAATGGGTGCCACCTATGGCCAGGGCCCTGGGGACAGGACAAGACAGAGGAGACCATCCTCCCGGATGCTTCCAGAGGAAAACCCTCACTTCCAGTCTGGAGGACAGCCCAAGCTGCTGCCCAGGACTGGCTGGGGGTGGGGGAGGCTCAGGTCAGACCGTCCTGGCCGCTGTTTGTTTTCTTCCTTCTGGGCTCCTTCCCAAAGCAAACAAACCAGGGTGGGGAAATGAAGGGAACTTGGAGGAGAGGGAAATGCGGGGCCAGGTGGCTTGGCCCTGGGAACCTCCGGGCTCCCCCCCTGGAGAGGGCTCCAGCTGGGGCTCCGGTCTCTGCTGGTGACCCTCTGAGGACAAAAACCTAAACCAGCGGATGACCCCAAACCGGGGCTCCTGGGAATGGAAAAATACTTCACCCAGCCTCAGAAAATAGCCAAGGGTGGACCTGCGCCAGGGACCGTACGGCACACAAGTGCCCTCATGGGGGGACTCGGGCAGCCCTGACCCCAGCTGGTATCCTCTCCTTAGGGGGTGGGTCCCCAGGGTTTCATTCTGTGAGGATCTGCCCCCCCCCCCCGCTGCCCCCGCCCCCAACCTTCTCCAAGAAGTACAGGAAAAAACCCACTATTAGTTCCCTGTTCTGCATTTGCTGGAGAAAACTAGGATTCGGAAGGAGGTTTGGTTAAAAATTTGTTATTGTAGTCAGAGCATGAGATCATCAAGATCAAGGCTAAGAAAGGAGAGGATGCTAAGAAAAAGAGAAAGGAAAGAAATGTTAGCGGTGGGATCATGGGTGATTTTCTTTTTCTTCTTTTGTAAACTTTTCTAAACTTTCCAATTGTTTTTCACAATGATCAGATATTACTTTTTCAATCAAGAGGGAGGAGGATTCACATGGACCAAATTCCTCCTCACCCCCAAATAAGAAGCAGACTGATTGCCCAGTGTCATCCCAACTCTCCCTGTCCCTGTCCAGGCCTGCCACTCAGTCCAGTGTCCCCACAGCGGGGAAGGGACGCAGACCTGTTAAACCCATACTCTGCGGGTCACAGAAAGCTGAGCTTCCTGCCCTGAGGTCCCCCAAAGGCTGAGGTGCCAGGAGGCTGAGCAAAGAGCTTTCTCTTCAGGCCTGGCCAAGGAAGTTGCTAGAAACTGAGGCAGTCCATGCCCCCAGACCTCCACCAGATTCAACCGTGTCCCAAGAGAGAGGCCTCAAAATGTCACTTGCAGGGACACAAACCCGGGTGACCTGGCCCAGCCACACTTCTCTTTCTCTTCACAGGAGTCACAGGGCCGGCCGGCTCATGGATACCTGTCCCTCTCACTGCCAGAACTCTCTTCTCCCCAAAGACACCAGACTAGGAGTTTCCCCAGGGACCCCTGCAGACCTCAGACTGGCACCAGAGGTACTGACTCCTGCCTGCCCTCTCTCCTGGGCAGGATGGCCCCCCTCCAGCTCCCGTAGACAGAGCCCTGCTTCATCCTCCTCAGAGAAGAGTCTATTCTGATCTTTCATTGCTCTCTGTCACTCAGCAATGCAAGACCTCATCTCTAACAGACAAGAAGTCCTTCCTCTTGTCTAGCCTCCACTCCATCCCTAAGAGCATCAGTCCCAATTGCTCGTGTCCCCAGGGGTGATGGAAAACTGCAAGCCTGGCACCCCCTTTATAGCATCAGCCGGGGCTGAGATCATTTTCTTTCCTTCTCGGTCACATCAAGTGCCCTCAGCCTTCCATTCTCCAGGATCAATAATCACCATGTCTTGGGTCCCCTCTGGACCTCAAGGGATCCAGAAGCCCAGTGCTGATGACATTGGAGCCCAGGCTGCACCCACACAGATGGAGGCCCCATTTCCCAGGCCCATCCTGGTGTCAGGTGCCCAGTGGGCAGAGGTGCCAGGAACCAGGTAGCTCTGAGAGGACCGTGACACCAGTGCCTCCCTCAGGGACAAAGGCTCTGGCTGACCCCACTCCCATCATCAGAAAGGCCCGCCTGGCCCCTCAGTCGCCTGGCCCCAGAGCAGCCTGGCAGCACGGACTGGTACAATCCTGCAGGACGTGGCCCAGTCCTAAATCTGACTCTCATTTCTGTCTACTCTCCAGGGACCAGCCCTCCCCCCCCTTATCTTGGCACAGGCCCAGCCCCCAGCAAAGCAGGAAGCCCCACTTCCTCTACAGGGACAAACCCAGGACAGCCCAGGGTCTGGCCCAGCACAAGCCCGGAGGCAGCAGCAATTTTGACCCCTGCCTCCTCTCTCCCCCACCAGCCTCTTCCAGACATGGCCACTGCCCCTGGCCTTGGGGAGATAGCCCCCTCCCCCAGGAACTAAAACCCAAGCCAGGGAGGTTTCAGAGGTCTGGAGGCTAGGACATGAGTCACCCCCTCCTGACCAACCTGCCCCCACCTTCACCACCCACACATACCTTCCTGGGTCATTCAGAATTCTCCTCTCCCCAAACTCCCAAGCAGAGGCTCTCAAAGAGAGATCACAGATTCATCCCAGGGCTGTAGTGGGGCGATACAGCAGGATGAGATCTGGGCTTGGAACCAGAGGATCCAAAGGCTAGTCTTGGCCCTGCTTGGGTCTCGCTATGCAACCTTGAGCAAGTTACTTAACTTCCCTGAGTTTCAATTTCCTCATCTGCTGAATAGGATAATGATACCTGCCTCTAGGGATAGTCATGAAGTGAGAACAGTTGATGAAAGTGCTTGGTATCTGTAAAGTCCTCCCTTACTTTTTTAGCCACCATTTATCAAGTACTTATTGGGTTGATTATTCCCATTTTGCAGAGATCACTGAGGCTCAGAGAGATGAAGTGACTTGACCAACACCACACAGGTTAATGAGTGACAGAGCTGGGATTCAAACCCAGCTCAGTCCACGCCCAAATCACTGCGCTCAGAAACGCCCTACTGTGACATCTTCCCAACTGTCCATGGACAATCACTCTGTCTCATTCTCAGGTGGATCCTCTCCGCAACCCCTCATCAGTACCTGCCCCGGGAGGGAATCCTTCCTACACACAGCCCCGAAGCCCAAACAGAGGTTACAGAGGGCTGGAGATGGGGGCGGGGCTGGGGCTGGGTAGAGAAGGCTCCTGTCACCCAAGCTAGGGCTTGATCTAGCAAGAAATTACTAACTGGAGGGGGCGGGGGGGGGGCGCGGCGGGGGGGCGCAGGGGGTTAAGCCTTGGACTTCGTCTCAGGTCATGATCTCACAGTTGGTGAGTTCAAGCCCCAATGTCGGGCTCTGTGCTGACAGCTCAGAGCCTGGAGCCTGCTTTGGATTCTGTCTCCCTCTCTCTCTCTGCTCCTTTCTCACTCATCCTTTCTCTCTCTCTCAAAAATAAATAAACATTAAAAAAAAAATGACTAATTGGGCCCTACCTTTTCCCCCCTCTACCTCCCATCCAGTGAATCACCAGTTTCCACCAGGTACCCCTAGAGATACCTCCTCAGTATTATCTTTTCATCACAGCCACAAACCAGATTAGCTAAACTAATCATTTAACCGATGTAATTATAATGCCTGCCCCTCCTCCACTTTGGCCCACAGAAGAGGGAAAACAGGTTATTTTTGCCCAAATTCCATCTCCTTGTGGTTCCCCAGAGGTACACTACCCACTAGAGCAAAAGAATGGGTTCCCTCCTCCACCTCCCCCTAACCCAGGGCATTCTATGGGGGCTGGTCTGACCCCTTCCCACTGCCCCAACTACAACCACCAGAGAGGTGGTAGGTCTTCCCAAAGGAGTTAGGCGAAGCAGCCCTGATTCCCCCCAATACTCCCTTCACCCCAGGACCAAGGGAGAGTCTGGCTTTTTGTATTTCCCCTCTGTTCCCCAGGAGGCTGGCATCCAAATCCCTACAAAAAGACCACACTTTAGATTTTTAAAAACCAGTGCTGAAAGCCTGGTGATCTCCAGCTCTGCCCAGGGAAGGGGTTCTCAGGAAACCAGGGTGAGGGCCTGTGCTCATGTTGCTCTCCTGAAACCTCCCCCTGCCCCCAGACCTTCCTCCTGTCCCACTTTCCCCACGCAGCTCTCTCAGGAAGGAATGGTTGGGGAACGGACTGCAAAAGCCTCCAGAAGGAATGCACCTTCAAAATCCAGAAATCAAATGGAAACCAAGCCCCAAGCTCCACACTCTTCCGCCTCAAAACCCAGCCAGCTATATAACGTGGGGGGATGGGGTAGAGGAAAAAAAGGCTAGAACAATCGCTCCCCCCACCCTCGTCAATTTGGCCCTGCCCTGCCCCACCCCCATTCCTGGGGAGGGGGGCAAAGCTGGGGAGAAAGCCACTGGCGCCGGCCTCAAGCGAGGGGGTGTGGTGGTCCCCGGAGACAGGAAGAGAAGGAAGAAGCTGCTTCCCCTTTGCCCCCCTCCCCCACTGCCCCCTCGGGCCCCAGGGGCCCAGCAAACAGGATGGATGTGGGGGCAGGGAAGACAGGGTCAGAGCGCAGACACCAGCCCCGGTTCAGCTTGGCCAGCTGGGAGAGGAGGCCTTGCCCCAAGACGGACCCCCTAAGCCCGGGGAAAGCCCTGGAACAAGGAGGCAGGAAACCCCGCAGTGAAAGCCGCCGTGAATACTTCCTCCTGGAAAGTTTGTTTGGGGTGATTTGTTTCGACAATAAGAGGTTAGAGAAGAAGAGTAGTCCCGTTCCCCTATCACACTCTGGAAGCAGCAGCTACTGGAAACTGGGCCAGTGAATTTTCCAGCCATGCACGACCCCTCCGCCCAGACCCCAGTCCGAGCCACGGGTGCCAGACACCAGCTGGGCGCGGAGCCGGGCCCCGCGCCAGTCCCGCTGTCATCGCATCTCACCTCCGCCGGCGCAGCCCTAACACGGCACCCACCGGGGCGGAGGGAGTCGCCGCAGGTACAGTACCGACGAGGCCCGGGAGCTGGAGGGCAGGGCCTCTGGACTCCGTGTGCTCACCTGCTCCGCAGGTGGGGCCCGCGTCGCTGGGAAAATGTGCTCTCGGCCCCCACAGTTGGGCAAGCCGGGCGCAGACAATAGGGCCCCACCCAGGCCTGGGGGAGTAGAGAGGGAGGGAAAGCGAGGATGACGCGTGAGGTGGGGTGAGAGTGGCCCCAAAGACACAAGCGGCAGCAAGTTTCCCGAACTGTGCATTCCTGACTACAGAGTGAGCCCTGGGACACAGATGAGCAGGGCAAAGTCTCCCTCGCCAGCGTCGGGGCGAGAGTCGGGGACGCGGCGTCGGGCGAGCTCCACGAGCCCCAGGTCAGGCGCGACCCCACAGCCACCTGCGCTCATCCCTCCCCGCCCTTCTCAGATCTCCAGCTCACGCAGCCCCCAGCGCAATCGGCCCGAACCTCGCGCCCCCTAAGTGGCCGCGCCCAAGGGTCCCAGCGCGCCCCCTGCCGCCGGTGCAGGGTGGCGCTCCCCGGCTCGCGCCCTCACCTGCCCCGTGACGGCGGGGATCGGCCTCTCGGCCGCTTGCCGCCCTTCCCTCGCCCCAGCGATCCCTGCCCCGATCGTCCGCACCTGCGTGTGGAGCCTGGCCGGGCTGGGTAGGGGTCGGGCCGGGCTGGGAGCCGGCGCGGGCAGCGAACTGAGCTCGGCGCGCTCGGGCGGCGGCTGCTCCGGACTCTGGCCAAGGCAGCAACTCAGTAACCGAACAAAAGGCGAAGGGACCTGACAGCCAAGCCACGCCTCTCGCCCCCTCGAAGCTCCGCCCCTAAGGAAAACGCCCACCCGCTGATGAGGGTTCACTGGCTGCCTCCCCTGACTGTCCCATCGAGGGGCGGAGCCTCACGCCCAGTTCTCTTCCACCGCCGCCTCTGTTTATCCGCTGGCCATTGGCCCCAGGGACTGCTAGTCGGCTCTGGGGACGGCCTCCAACTTGAGGTTCCATCCTCACTCCGCACCTATTGGCAGACAGAACGTTACTTCCTCCTGATTGGACAAGGAATTGTCAGTAAGACTAAGGAAAGAACAAATGGGGAGGATGGGGTGTGTCTTGCCCCACCCTAGCTCTGAGCAGGTGAGACTCATTACTCTCCCCTTCCCCCTACCTGTCCAACAGGTGAGTCAGGAGGCGCCATGGGAAAGGACAGACGCCTTCACAGGGCAGCCAACTCAGCGTCAGGCATGATGCTTCTTTGGGCTTATTCACCCTTGCCACAGAGTGGTAATAACATATTTGTATGGCATTTCATAGGCTTTTTTTTTCTGGGTTGGAATTTTTCCCCCCCAAATATGGAGCGCTCATGAGATTTAGCATTAGGAGGCCTGGGTTTGGGTTCTGCCACTTAGTAGCTATATGATCGCAAGCGAGTTACCTTCATCTCTCATCCTGTTTCTCCTCATCTGTAAAATGGGTACATTATCTGGATCTCTCTCATGGGGGGGGGCGCGCCTAAAATTAAGGTTTGTGAAATCACTTGGACGGCTGCTAAACGTTAGAATTTAATGATATGGGTTGTTGTGGGTTTTTTTAGTTTATTTTTGAGAGAGAGAGAGAGAACCAGCGGGGAAGGGGCAGAGAGAGAGGGGGACAGAGGATCTGAAGCAGGCTCTTCGCAGCAGAGAGCTGGATGCGGGGCTCGAACTCAGGAACCGTGAGACCATTACCTGAGCCGAAGTCTATGATCAACTGACTGACCCACCCAGGCGCCCCTAATGATATGGGTTTTTTTTTTTTTTAAGTTTGTTTATTTACTTTTACAAAAAGCAAGACAATGGGGGGGGGGAGGCAGAGAGAGAGAGAGAGAGGGAGAGAGAATCCCAAGCAGGCTTCACCCTGACAGCAAGGAGCTGGACTCAGGGCTTGAATCCATGAACCTGAACCGTAAGATCATGACCTGAGCCAAAACCAAGAGTTGGGTGTTTTTAAATTTTCATGACAATTCTGAAAAAAAAAAAAATTTAGGACATCTAAATGAACCTCATTTCAAAGATAAGGAAAGTGAGGTTCAGAGAACTCAGGAAACAAGAAAGTGGCCAAGAACCCCATTCTTCTCATTTCAAGGCCCACCAAACACATGGTCTCCTGGTGAAATAATAGCATAGACATAAAATGCGAAAGCAGCAGGGAGGGGTGGGGGGAAAGGCAAAAACAAATAATCTGGGCAGAGACAGAGAACAATGATTTGGAACAAAGATAGAGAAAGTATGGTGGATTTGGAAAAACTCAGGCAGTAGATCTCACAGCCCCCTCCGTGGTAGAAGATTGTGGGCTGGGTATCAGAAAGAACTTCCCCACAGGAAGTTAGGAAGATGAGGGTCTTTCCTTTCTGTGGTTAATGAGATGAATGCCTGCTGGTGGATGTACAGCATGCTGAGTGTACCATAGACATTCATTCATCAACACTGAAGTCTTGAGCACCAACCGTATGCCAGGCACCGAATTAGACCCTGGTAACACAGAAAACCAAAACGATCCCAACCCTCAAAGGGCTCCCAGAGAGCTAAGTGGAAACAGGTCCCCTTAGCCACGTGGAGTGTGTGGGAATTTGCAGGCCGGGGCGGGGGTGGGGGTGGGGGTGTTCAGGAAAAGGTCCTCCTTCAGACAAGTCCTATAGCCCCAAAGTCAGCACCCAGGGTGGTCTGGGTCAAGGCACCCCAGCAGTATCCTTGACCACTTTCCCACCAAAGAAAGGAATGAAGGCCAAAACGGTCTCACTTCTGAGGCTGTGCCATCCAAGAAGCCTTCCTGGAGGAGGCCAGGGAGACCATCAACATCCTTAACCAGATACCATCCCACATGCCAGGGTCACTCCCCTTTGCTTAGTTTCCTTGACTCCCCCTCCTCTTGCTTTTCTAAGTGTCTTCCTCCCTACCTTACCCCTGCCCCACCTGCTCTCGCCCTCCCCTGCTCCAGCCAGGCAGTAGTGGCCAGCCCTCAGCTCAGAATAGAGCTCCCAACCTTAGGGATTTCACTTCCTTCCTCTCCCACCTCTCCCCATCCCCTACCCACCTCCCCACACCCACCCCTGCACACAGACACACACACACACTCCCCAGACCCAAGCCTGGCTTAAGTCCTTTCTTCCCTCTTCAGCATACAGGCTGGGAGGACTGGTTGACTACAGAGGGGTGGAAGAGCCTGGTGGAATAGAGGGCCACAAATAGGGCTTCAGAATAAAGGCTCTGTGTGTGTGTGTGTGTGTATTCCCAGAATGTTCCCTAATGTCAGCCTGGAACATGCTGCAACACGCTGGCCCCAAAGCTAAGCACTCAGGGTGGGACCGGGTGGAGGTAACACCCATAGCAGCAGGAAAGACTGGAATAAGAGCTGTGTCTCCTCCCAGATGAAGGGATTTTCTGCACCTTTATTAAGCACCTACTGTGTGCCCACCAGGCACTGAGGAATCATCTGTAGGATACAGAAAAGAATCTGAAAATGATGTTTACTCCAATGAGCTGTCTGTCTAGGGGATTTGGTCTCAAGGGGGGAGGAGGAGCCAAGGGACAGGGATGAGAATCACTGCAACCACTGTCTCCTCAGTAGCTTGAACTTGAAGGAAAGGCCACAAGAACATCCTACCCAGTCCCCTGCCTCCAAGCCTTTAAAGGCAGGGATTTCTCTGACACATCTCCAGGAAGGGAGATTCTCCAGCCTCCCTTACATGAATACCCTTGTCTCCTTATTCTAAGCTCCTTCTCATGGCTAGCTTCACTTTGTATTCCTGAATTTTGTTTTTCTTTTAATTTTTTTAAAAAAAAATTTTTTTAACATTTATTTACTTTTGAGACAGAGAGAGACAGAGGATGAACGGGGGAGGGTCAGAGAGAGAGAGGGAGACACAGAATCCGAAACAGGCTCCAGGCTCTGAGCTGTCAGCACAGAGCCCGACGCGGGGCTCGAACTCACGAGCCGTGAGATCATGACCTGAGCCAAAGTCGGACGCTTAACTGACCGAGCCACCCAGGCGCCCCTCTTTTAATTTTTTTAAATGTTTATTTATTTTTGAGAGAGAGAGAGGCAGAGCACGAGTGGGGGAGGGGTAGAGAGAGAGAGACACAGAATCCCAAGCAGGCTCCGGGCTCTGAGCTGTCAGCACAGAGCCTGACGCGGGGCTGGAACCCACAGACGGCCAGATCATGACCTGAGCTGAAGTTGGACGCTTAACCGACTGAGCCACCCAGGCGCCCCGACTTATTCCTGAATTTTAAACTCATTTCTCTTGCCCAGAGCTCAGTGGAAGCAGACTTCTTGAGCCGCTAAGAACACAAATGGTTAATTCAACCTTGCAGCTCCCTGGGTTCTCCAAGTAAAGAAGGAAGGGGCACCCAGTGACTCATCCCAAGTTTCCCCAGAGACGGAAGTTACTGGCAAAGAGGGGTCTGATGAGGGTCCAGTGTTGGAGCAAGGGAGCTGGTGGGGGATGGGAGGTGCTTCCCTGGGGGAAGGTAAAGGACAAGAGCAAGGCCACCCTCCTCAGCTCGTCCTCCACAGACCTCCGGGGCTACAGAAGGAGGTAGAAGGGATGCCGTTGTCTTCTTAGCCCTGTCTCTGCGGGGGCTCCTTCCCCACACGGAGGCAGGCAGGGGCTTAGATCTGGACAATCTTCTGTCCTCGCACATCAGGGGTATGCATCGATGGACACAGATTCAGACACACAAACACCAGGCATGTCAGTGCCGTCTCCTCAGCGTGCACACACATGCACTCACACACATCCTTCTTCCCTCCTCTTCCGCTTACAGTGGTCTCAGGGATGGCCACCTCTATAAATGAGGATGGGGTGAACAGATGGGTAGCTAAGCTTCAGGTTGATGATGTTGCCTTCCCACGGCAGGAAAGAAGCTGCTGGAAGTTATTCCTGGTGGGCCAGACTGGAACCAAAGGCAATGCAAAGAGCCAGTGGTATCTTGAGCCTGGGCCTTCTCTCAGCCTTGGGGCAGAGCCATCCACAGCCACAGGGAAGGCACCTCTGCCCTGGGTCCTGCCTCTGCTCTGGTCCTCCCAGGGATGCCCCCCGCCTCCGCCACAGAGGGGTGGGAGCCTACACGGCATTCGTCCCTCTCCCCTCTGAGACCACACTCCGGACCAGAAAGGAATTCCCTACCCACAGCTGACCCTGCTTTGGGAGCCTGCACGTCTCTCATTCTGGCTCCTTCTCCCGACAATGGGCAGCAGGAGCATGCGTGTTATGTGCACACTTAGGCAAAGGGGTGACGGGGCAGTTATGGGGGAGGGATGGACACAGCACGGACATGCAGCTGGGGTATCAACACACATGTGCTGGAAGCCCTTTGTAGCCTGCTGGGTGTGGGACGGAAGGGCAGATGACCCAGGGGCTCAGGGCCAGGGGACCTTCTCCCCAGGCCGCTGCATTCCCATTCTGAGAAGGAGTCAGAACTCTCAATTCCATCCCGGCCTTTCAGATCATCGTGGGGCTGTACTTGTCAAGGTACATCTTACCTAACAGTGTGGCAGCTTGGTCTGTAACTAATTGAGATCTCTGTATGCGGGCCTCCATTTGCCCTCCGGCCCCTGCCTGCTGGTGTTGGGGTGGGGGGACTTGCTCACTGTGATCGCTTCAGGGCTGGGGAGAGGACACTGGTGGCAAAAGAGCCTCTCGCTCCCAAGCTCTTCTGGCTGGAGGGGGCCCAGGCATCCTGAAAGCAAGAGCACAGAGAATGGCGCATGGCGCCTGGGGTGGGGGAAGTGATCGTGATCTCGGGTTTTTTTGTGCTGCCCTTTGTCCAGGGGAGGAGCCTGGAGGCCAGAGACTGCCTACCGCCTGGTCCTGAGGGTGTGTGCCCAGCCAGCCCAGGGGAGGGCTCTTAATTATAGAGGTAGCTCCCAAGACACTTCACTGGAAGGCGTGTGGGCGGGGATGGAATGTCAAAGGGAAAACAGGGAGACAAGAAAACAGAGATAGGGTGGCTAGAAATAGCCCAGGCCAGGGTGAGATACCAGGGGCTGGAGGTGGCGGTGGAGGGAGAGGAGGTGGAAGAGAGAGGGTCAGGACCTCTCCAGGGAATGACTATATCTGGGCAGGTACCCCCTCACCTACACTAACCCCCCACCCTTCAACAATTTACAATTCCAGTATTTCAGGGACTCAACAGGGTGGGCTCCAAGCATTGGGATTGTATTCTAGAGTTGTGTCTCCCTGGCTTTCTGAGTAACCCCTCCCCCTTCTGAGAGTTTGGTTCGGGGCTGGGGTGGGGGGGGGGGTGGACCTTGCCACCTGAGTCACCCCTTTGCTGTGCCTTGTCTGGGCGACTCCTGGAACAGGCTGACACAGCTGAGGCCCCACCCTCCTGCCAGCCTGCCTGCCCCTCCCTCTCCCAACAAGCCGGGAGAGATGCTTGCCCTGACAGGCGCCCTTCCCACGGACAGGCCACCCCTCCCCTGGCACACACGTGTACAAGCACACACACACACACACACACACACACACACACACACACACACCCTGATGGCAGGAATTTCTCCCACACCTGTAGAGAGTCCTTGGGAAGAGGAAGGAGAAACAATCAGAGCCCCCTTCTTTGTATATATGGGGAAACTGAGGCTAGAGCCAGGAGAGGAACTTCCCCAAGTCACACAAGCAAATTCCTGGCAGGCCTGGGACTCGAACAAACCTGGTTTCCTGCCCACCAGCCCACCAATTTAGGTCTTTTCCATCCCAAACAAGGTGGGGTGCAGTGTGTGTGTGTGTGTGTTGGGAGGAGATGAAGACCAATTTTGTGGGAAGTCAGCTCAAAGTGGGACTTGAGGGGAAAAACTTGCAGATTCAAGAGCCAGGGCTGGGGGGTGGGGTGCGGTTAGTGGGGACTTGCTGACCCCAGGGGTCAAAATCAGTAACCTCTGCTCACTGGCGCTGAAGCCTCTGAGGGGGAGGGTGCCACCCAGAGGCACAGCTGAGGGCGGTGCTGAGACCTTTCCCCCACCTCCCTAGTCTCCCTGCCCCAGACTCCGGCAGGGTGGGAACTGGGGCCAGGGCTTGGAGGCCCCTGACCCTGTACCGTAATGCTGTCTTCCCCAGTCCCATCCTGTGGCCACCAGGGAATTTGAGAGTTGAGATCTCTGAATATTTCATTAGCACTTCAGCCTCCCGTTGAAGACGCAGCCAACTTACAGCCCATGGATAATTTATGGCCCCAGAAGAGAGTCTGGAAGTGGTGGGAGGGAGGGGCGGGAGCATGGGGGCGGGTGAGGCCTGGACTGCACTGTGCGGAGGTTGCCGGACAGAAGCCAGATCCATCCAAAGTGTGTGTGTGTTTGTGTGTGGGGGGGGGGGGGTGGGGGGGGGCGGGCGGCTCCGAGGCCAGGGACATTTCCATTTTTGAGGATTCTAATATATTACAAAAACAAAACAAAACAAAACCAACCACCATCACCAACCAGGTTTGTCAAAATAATTGTGCTAAAGGTTAAAGTCATACGACAAGTATTTTCTGACTTCATTCGAATCCCTGTGTCTCTGTAACTATGAGCATAACCTCATTTGGAGATACCAAAACCTTTTTTTTTTTTTTTTAAAGATTTTACTTTTAAGTAGTCTCTACACCCAATGTGGGGGCTCAAACTTACAACCCCAAGATAAAGAGTCACATGCTCTACCGACTGAGCCAGACAGGTGCACCTCAAAAGCTTTTAATGGGATGTCCTTCATGGCCACGAGGCCTCTAAAAGGCCCCCTGCTCTCCACACCACCACGGCCAGGGAGAGAGACCAGACTCACCACTAAGACTGGCTGAACCTTGCTCCTTCCCGGCTTCCTCCAGGAAGGCCACCAGGATTTGACCAAGTGGTCAAGGGAAAAGGAGAGCATCTCATGTGGCCACTCCTTACTTTGCTCCAGGAACATAGCATCCCATTCTTCTAAAAGAAAAGATAAGGGGCGCCTGGGTAGCTCAGTGGTTAAGCCTCTGACTCTTGATTTCCTTTCAGGTCATGATTTCCCGGTCCTGGTATCAAACCCTGTGCTGGAGCCTGCTTAAGAGTCTCCCTTTCCCTCCCCCTCTGCCCCTCCCTTGCTAGTGCACACACTCTCAAAAAATAAAAATAAAAATAGATATATAAATAAATAATAGGAAAGATGAAAAAGGTGACCCCAAATAGAAAATGTTAAGTTCTCTTGGACTTTGGGAGTGACTTACCTTAGTGAGTTCTTCCCAGATTCAGAGGATTAAGGTGGGGTGTGTATGAAAAAGCAGGTATGTCCTCCCCCTTACCTCAGTTTCCCCACCTGAGTCATGGGTATGAGAGGCGCTCCCACCCCAAGGGCTGTTTAGGGGACAGAAGAGATGCTATCCAGGTGCCCTGGCGCCAAGTGGGACCCAGGCAGGTGGTGGTTACAGGTGACGTGTCCGCAGGTCGGCCCGGGGTTTGGGCCGGGGCTGGCTCTGGTGGGTAGCCTGGGGCCCCAACATATTCCCACCTCATCCTCGAGCCATCTTGGGGCCAAGCCAGCCTTCTAGCCTCAGTGGGCCTCGGTTTCCCCATCCATGAAGGTAGGGCCATCTGCCAGGGCTGTCCTTGGAGAGGAGCTGCAAGACCTGGATGAAGAGCCCAGAATAGGGAAGCTGCAGGGAGGTGGGGGCGCTCGGGCCCCGCGGCTGCCGGGACTTCTGTCAGGTTACGCTGTTGGTACCAGGGCCAACTGGACACGGCCTTCCGCCACAGGGAGTCACTCTCTGTCCCCAGGGGGACCCTACTCTCCCAGAGAAAGGGGAACACCAGGGTGAGGCTTTAAGAGCTGATTCTCGGGGCACCTGGAGGGCTCGGTCAGTTAAGCATCCGACTTCGGCTCAGGTCACGATCTCCTGGTTCATGGGTTCAAGCCCCATATCGGGCTCTGTGCGGACAGCTCAGAGCCTGGAGCCTGCTTCGGATTCTGTCTCCCTCTCTCTGCCCCTCCCCTGCTCACGCTCTGTCTCTCTGCCTTTCAAAAACAAATAAAAGCATTTTTTTTTTTATTAAAAAAAAAAAAAAAAGAACTGTTTCTCAAACCTAAGGGGGGAATTTTTTCCACTGGAATTCATTGGAATTTTGGAAGAGCCTTGGGACTTTCCCCCGGCATTGGCCGTGACTTCTCAGCATTCAAGACCCCCAAGAGTCTGTACCCGGGCTCCCTAACATGGGCCCAATTACCAGGAGCTGACAATGGTGGGGGAGGGGGCAGGCTCAGGAATCCAGGCTGGGACGCAGAACCTGACCGCCTGCTCTTCCTTCCCCCTCCCTCCCGGAAGCCCTCGCCTCCCGCCGCGGGCTGCGGCAATGTGGGGGCTTTGTCCACACATCTTGCCCCAAAGCTGACGCCTTTCTCTTTCTCTGAGCAGCACTGATTTGGGGGAGAACAGTTTCAAACCCAGCTCAGCCACCACTCAACTTAAGGAACCTTGGACAAGTTGCTTCTCATTCCTCAGCCTCACCTGTAGCCCAAGGGAATTGCTATCTATGTCACAAGACTGTTTTGAGTACCTGCCGAGTGCCCGGCACGTGGTAGGCACTTGCTACATCGTAGCAGTGATGCTCGCCTTAGGATGGGGTCTTTCCGGGTCTGGGCACCTCTGTGGCATCTGTCTGGCCCTACTGTGTGAGGTCATCATCCCCCGTGCCTTTTTGGCCTTCCCTAACCTTCTACCCATTATACTACAGATGCTATGACTGATGAGGTGCTGGGTGGGGTGGTGGCGGGTAGGGTAAGGAGGGAACAGGTGAGACAGATGTGGAGGAGGCGAGGGCATCCCCACGGGGTGGGGTTGGGAGAATGGGCTGGAGGGCCCACGCTGGGACTCGGTCTCACCGGTTTGGGGAGCTGGCCTGGCAATGGGGAGACGCTGGCATCAGGGAGAGGCGGGAGGGGCTGGTGGCTGCCTAGGAAAGGAGAGCTGAGTAAGGGACACGGGGCTACAGGGCCTGGGCAACAGCCTGGACGTGGGGGGAGCACCTAGGCAGGAGCTGGGGACATCCCCGTCACACCCGCACTCTGTCTCGCCACCACATGCTCAGAGAAGCCACTCGCAGACGCACACTTAGACACACACAACACATGTCTTAAATGGCCACCCCTCAGGTCTCCCCTTCCCTCCTACCCAGCTCTATTTTCCTGTCTTGATTTATCAGACTAATCATGTAACTTATTTATTATAACACCTATTGCTTATTGCATAGCTCCCTGCTGGAACACAAGCTCCATGAAGGCAGGGTGCTTGGCCTGCTTGGCCCACTCTTGTATGCCCAGCAACCTACAGTGGGCTTAGCACATACTAGGTGCTCAATAAATATGTGCTGAGGGGCGCCTGGGTGGCTCAGTGGGTTGAGCGTCCAATTCCTGATTTCGGTTCAGGTCATGATCTCATGGTTTATGAGATCGAGCCCCGTGTTGGGCTCTGTGCTGACAGTGTGGAGTCTGCTTGGAATTCTCTCTCCCTCTCTCCGCCCCTACCCCACTTGTGCGTGCTCTCTCTCTCAAAATAAATAAACTTAAAGCAAATAAACGTGTGCTGAGTGAGCAAACCCCTCTAGAAACACATTCATGAATGTGCACGCTCATGTGCAGAAATACAGTCACCCCCCAAACTGCCACAGACATTCTCAGACACAGGTACACAGGCTCACAGGCTCACACCCAGACCCACACGTCCACGCAGCACACAAGACACAGACCTTCTCGCTCCCGAACACACACCCTTTCAGACTCACACCCAGCTGTCCAGATTCCAAAGCTCCTACTCACAGCAGGCACGCTCCAGCGCATCCCAGCTCCCCTCCTCCGCAGTGCCAGCCCCAAGGGCAGCCCCTCCCAGAACCAGGGGGCCGGGCCTCGGTGGAAGCTGACAGCACAGCAGCTAGAAAGGGGTGGGGCGGGGCAGGGCCACCCTGGCACCCGGGAGCTCTGAGGAGACGCTGCCACTTTAGACCCACCTACGTGGAGAGAAGGGAGTGAGGTCACTGGTGCCCTCAGCCTTGACCCAGCCCTGCTGCAGCCCGACTCTGGCCTTCCTGTCTTTGTCTCCACCAAAGACCCAGGGGAGGGGTTTGGGGTGAGGCAGAGAGTCCTCCCGGGCACAGAGATGGGCAGGGCCCAGAACAGGTCCCCTGGCCCATCAGTAGGGAAGGCAGGGGTGTGGGCAGTGAGAACTGGGCCTTCCCAGCATCAGCTCCACCCTCCAGTAGCAAAAGAAGCCTCCTACAGCACCTTGCCCCCCGGGGCGGCCTGAAACATGGGGAATCGGGCAGAACTGTTACTTGCCGTGTCCTGGCCCAGGGTCCCTCTCCAGAGAGGCCCTTTTTGCCCCCACCTTCCCACTGTGGAACATGGGGAGGACGCTGGTGAGTCACAGCGCCAAACAGCCACCTGAAATCATCCTTACCTCTGCACCTCAGGACTCTCTGCCCCCCTGGAGCTGAAGCAAGATTGGGCAAGAGGATCTGGCAGTCCCAATACCACCGTTAGGTCTCATGTTATCAGACTGTGTCCTTAGGGCCCCTCTGGCTGTTCCGATGGAGCCCCAACCTCTGCTGAGGAATGGGAGAATGGGCACACAGCAAGGCAGGGCTTGCTCGTTCAGACCCTAGAGAACCTGGGTCAGTAAATGCCTGAAAGTAAAAACCGGAAGTAAATGTCCTTAGCCCCCTCCCAACGCTCACCACACTCCCTGAGGGGAAGTAATGCTGGACTAGGAAAATACAGCACAACCCATGTTAGAAATCTGAAACCATCTTCCAGGGACCAGGAAAGGAACTGTGTGCTCACGCCCCCTGGTGGCAGATCTGCAATTGCACTCTGCTCTCACAACCACCCAGGGTCCCCCGAGGCCAAAACTGTGCCTTTGGCCCCCTCGCCCACCACTTATTTACAGATGAGGGGAGATGGACGCAGAGGGAGGCAAGGAAGGATCTGCACCCTCAGCCCAGGGGAGCCTGGAACCCAGGTGCTGCAATTCATTCAACAAGAAACTTTTATTGAGCACCCACTGCCAGCGTGCCAGAAACCGCTGGACTCCTGGTCCAGTGCTCTTCGTGACACTGGCTGCCCCTCTGCTGTCTCTGAAATTCAGGCTGAGACCCCAACTTGGAGGAGCAGGAACCTTCTTCAGGAGACTGTCCGGGTGAGGAGAGCCCTGGGGAGGAGGAAGGGCCATCAGCAGCTGTAGCACCACCAACTTGGGGTCCAGAGACCCAGAGAGGAGACAGGAGGGACCCGGGGAGCAGCGCTCACAGGTGGGATCGGATGGGGCCTGGTCAGCTATGTCCATTTTACGTTTTTAATAAATAGTTCTTGCTGCTGCCCAGGCTGGTGAGGGTGGTCCCACTGGGCCCAGGCTTCCCCAGCAATTCAGGGGTGCAAGGGTAGCTCTCTTCTCATGCTAGTTCAGGCTCCAGCTCTGAAAAGGAAAGGAGGGAGCACCAGGTTAGTCCCCCCCACCCACTCCCAAAGAGCATCTGGGGGCTGTCCTGGGGGCAAGGGGGCAGGCAGGAATGAGGCTCCCTAGGACAGGTCTCAGCTGGTCCCGGCTCTGAGAAGGATGCCACCCCCTCACACACAAAGTGGGACAGGGTTGGCTAACAGGCTAGAAGCCCCCCCGAGGCGGGAGGTCCTGGCGCTCCGACTGCCTCTGCAGCCCAGTATGTGGATCCTTCTGTGGCCAACCTCCATCCCAGGTCGCATCCCCACCCTCCACCCCGACTCGAGTCACTGACCGGCCTCCGCCTCATCACCCTTGGCATCCGGTTCCTGCCACCAGTCAGCATAGATGCCCTCCTCGTAGTCCCCCTCCCCCTCGAACTCGGCATCGGATGGAGGGTCCTTGGGCTCCACAGGCGGCACTGCCTCTTCCAGCTCCATCTACAGCAGCCCCAGGGTAGGGAAAGAAAGAAGGTCACAGCAGGCACAAACCCAGACCGGCTCCCTTCCTGGCCGAGGGGCCCCCCATCCCATCTCAGCCCCCAAAGCCCCTCCTTCCCCAGTCTCAAGATCCCACACAGGACTGATCTGAGGGTTTCTCCCACAAGGTCCCACTCCCAAACTGCCACTCCCCGCGCCGATGTATGGGGCTCCCCCGACAGAGAGTCAATGCTAGCGTGAGCACTGCTTTCTCCAAGGCCATCCTTTTAAGCATAAATTCCATAGCCGTAGCGGATGCTGCTACTCCCTGCATGCTGTCTGCTCATGCAATTTCTTGGCCAGAAACACGGTTGCCCCCTCACCCCCACCCCGTGCCTGGATCGCTCTCGTTGACTCACCAATGCCAGGCATCAGCTCCAGGATTCAGCCCTGGCCGATGACCCTGGCTGGATCTGGAGCCCTCCTCTGGTGCCCCGTGCTGACCTCTCCCGAGCACTGTTTGTGCCTCCCCAACTAGACCGTGAGCTGCTTGAGGAGGGGACTGTACCTTTTCATCAACTTACCCCAGCCCCACACACTGTCTGGCAAACAGCAGGCCACAAATAAGTGTAATCAAAATGGCCACCATTCACTGAGCACCTGCTCTGGGCCAGCTCTGGGGAAGATGCTTTCCATACTTGATCTCATTTCACGGTCACCACAATGCTGTGACACGGGCATCACCCTCCCCATTCGAGATGCAGGAACCGAAGTTCAAGAGCTACCTGAGACTTGCCTGGAGGCTGCCCAGCTGGTAAGCAGAGGGGCCAAGTCTGGCTGTCACCAAAGCCGGGGTGCAAACAGCATAGCCCCTCCCCCATGCGTGATGAGTGGGGGCACGGGTGAGTGAACAAAGTGGGGGATGGATAAATAAATAAGCGCCGAGCAGCCACACCTCACAGAAATTTGGACTCCCAAACCCCCTCACTCAGGATCAAGGGATCACACTTCAGTCCTTCCTTCCCGGCACCGGCATTCATTCATTCACTGGTTCATTCAAACTCGGGTTTCCCGGTGCCAGCTCTGGGGCAGGCGCTGTGGAAAAGCTGGGAATAACCTGGTCCCCCATCCCAAAGCACGAGCCTCTGAGAGACTGGATGGAGAAGGGATGGGTCAGGGCTGCAAGTAACTCCAGGGCCAGGGAGGCACAGAGGGTCACAGTTGGTGTTGCAGGCCCAGAAGGCACAGCCAGAACATGCAGGGAGGGCTTCCCGGAGGAGCGCCACTTGGGCTGGGCTGGGGGAGTTATGTGGCAACATTCAGACACGCAGAGAAGGAGAGCATGAGAACACTGGGTGGGGAGCAAAGAGCAGGTATAGATAAGGAGCAGCTGACTGCCCCCCGAGGTAGGGCCGAGCTTTGGCACAGAGGCCCTCCAGGAAGAGATCAAGGGTCCCCGCCGTGGCCCAGCCCAGAGAGCAGGTGGCCACTTACCTCATCATCTGGCTGCAGGTACATATGTGAGAACTCCAGCAGTTCCCGAAGCTCCGCTGTCTGATTGTGGTAGAGCGTGGCCTCCTGAGAGGAAGGGGGGGAAAGTGAGGTAAGCCAGAGCCTGCCGCCAGATGGTAGAGGAGGCAAGTTGGGATCTGGGTTCCCCCCCCCCCACGCTTTTTCAGCTCAAGGAGCAAGGAACAGGTATCAGTCACATGCTGACTGAAAAATCATAGCTGTTTGGAGAGGTTAGGGAGGATTGGGAGGGCTCTGTTAGAAAGAGCTCCTTAATCGATTAGCAATGTCTGCCACTAGTAAGGAAATCGAGGGTGGCACCATGTGCCCCATGGCTGCCAGTCTTGCCCTAGATTCCCGGGGGTTTCCTTAGTGGGTCCAAGCTAGGGAGTCCCTGGGAAGGAGGGCAAAAGCCAGCAGTGAGAGTGGTGAGGGTGGGGAGGGGAGCAGGTGGTAATGGACGGGTATTTTTGCACCTCCCACAGCCTGGGCGCCGTGCTACCATTCTGTAGGTGAGGCAACGTATTCAGCAAGGATCAGTAATGTTCCCAGGCCCGTTCAGCGGGTGGGGCTGGCTTTGAACCCAGGACTCCAATCACCACCCATAGTCTTTCTTTTCACTTCCCACCCTGCCTTCCAAAGAAGCCAGGATTTTTTTTTTTTAAACCACCTGTCCCAAGAGTGCCTCCAAAGGCAGTGCCCACCTCCCGGGGCTGGAAGTCCTCCTCCTCCAGGCCCCAGCGAGCCCGGTGGAAGCGGTAATACACCAGGTTCTGCTGCATGACACTGTCGTCAGGGTCGAAGAGCATGTAGCTGGCGGCGCTGCGGGCGGCCTGGCGCACGTCATTCACTGCGGGCAGGACAGGAGTGAGGAGTAGCCCCCGCACTTCCCCGCCTTCAGGGACAAGCCCTTCCTAGACCGTCCCCCTTTCCCAATTCAGTCCAGTGCTCCTGGCTCCCCAGCTGTCCCCCCCCCCCCCACAGTATCTTTTGGTCCCTTCACCCCACCCAAATGATAATGCAAGCTAGAATGTACTGGGCACTTACCACGTGCCAAGCCCGTGTAACTCATTTAAGCCTCACCATTATCATCATCCCCAATATACAGACAAGAAATCTGAGGCACAGAGAGGTTAGGTAAACTGCTCAAGCTCACACAGCTGGAGAATAATGGCACTTGAGAATGAGAGCCCAGCAGCCTTGCCCTCAACCTCTTCACCAACGGACCCATGAATGGTCTCCTGGCCCCTTGGTCCTTAGCTCCTCCACTCCAACTCCAGCCTCCATCTGAATTTTGGCAGCTCTGCATGGCAAGAACTCTGGAGTTCGTCAATCCCGGCCCCCGTGGATGCCAGGCTCTCCCCCAGACGAGGAGAGCCATAAATCCTGGTGCTCCTTTTCATTGGCCATGTGACTAATGGCCCCTTGAGCTCTATGAGCCTCAGTTTCCTCATCTGAAAAATGGGTCCCGTAATGTCAGCTGCAGGGGATGGGTGAAAGCACCACGTGAGATCAACAGATGTGGTAGGCCTTTGTAAACTGTTGACTGTGGTGGAGTCGTTGGCTACCCATTTACCCAAGAGGTTTCTGAATTCTCCTAAGGTTGCTCTTTGTTCCTTCACCTCCTCTCACCTGTTTGCCACCCCCAGCCTTCCCCGCCATCACGCAGGGTCCTCACATATGAGGGACGGCTCCCCATGACCCTATAACACTCTCAGGGCAATGCTTTCTCTTCCCCTGCCCCCCTCCCCCCATCCCAAGCCCACCAGGATGCTCACACTTGTAGTAGGCAAACTGCAGGTAATGATACATGGTGGCCACGAACTTCTCCACGAAATAGCCGCCCACGTTGGGGGTCAAGTTGGCCTCACAGTCCACCTTGCACTGCAGGGACTCTGCAAAGAGATCTAGGGGGTGGGAGGCAGTGGTGAGGAGCCGGTGCCTGCCCAGCCGATGCCACCACAGGAGATAATGCCAGTAAAGACTTGGCTCAGGATACAAAGGGCAGTGCTGAGGGCAACTACTGTGGCCTGGGCCGCCTTACCACCCCCACAGCTCAACCCCCACCCCAAAACCGGAGGGAGTTGGGGCATTCTGAGGCAGATGAGGTTTGGAGGTGGGAAGCCTAGGTAGAGAAGCTCAGGAGAGTTCTTTCTGTCCCCGCTGAGGCACCCCATGGTCAGGGATCCCTAACCAGGTGCGATTTCTGGCCACAAACTGCCTTCTGCACACACCTGCTGGGCTGTTTCTGTACACATGACCATGGCACCTTTGCACCTGTACTGCCCTCCGCCTGAGGCCTGTGAAACCAACGTCCTCAGGCCTTTTTGGGATGTCACCACCTCTCTGCACCAACGCCTAGCACCTTGGACACTCAGGACTGTAGCCTTTCTCACTGACTGAAGGCTCCCAGGGCAGGGATAACACCTTATTTCTGTGCACCTCCCAAGAACCTCCTGGGTGCTCCATACACGCGTATGGGATGAATACTTACACGTTAAGAGGCCTTACGAGCGCTGGGAAGCAGGGCCCTGTGGGTGAGAGGGTCACCCACAGGGATCTGGAGGGGGAGGGGAATACCTGCTATGGCCGGGTAGAAGTCCTTGAAGTCCACCTGCTCGTGGGCCCCCTCACAGCCAGCCAGACACCGGGCAAAGACGGCCAGGTACTCAGCCAGGGCCCGCTCCATGTCCTCGGTGCTGCTGCGGAAATCTCCGCTGTTGTAGAGCTTCACAGCCCTGAGGAACACTGCCTAGAGGGGTGTGTCAGAGGGGTCAGGGAGACCCCCAACACCTCCCCTCCGGTACAAGCCCCGCGGGGGGTGGGGGGACAGTGGTCAGGAAGAAGCGTCAGGGCCAGCCCTACCCCTCCAGCCCACCTCATAGGGCTGCGCCTCCAAGTCTGTGAAGGGCTCCTCGGCGGCGTCCAGCAGCCCCCGGTAGTAGCTGAGATACTTGGCGGTTAGCTCGTGCTTCGGGTTCCTCTGGAGGAAGGTGTAGGCCGCGGCCGCCGCCTTCTCCAGCCGGTTAGCCTGCGGGACAGGGACAGAGAGGGTCGGAAGGGCCAGAGATCGAAGCCCTGAGTGCACAAGAGGGCTTGGCTGTCCTTGGTTGTGCGATCGATGCTGCTCCGAGACCGGACGGAATCAGATGCCGGCTCCGAACGACGCGCCCCAGCTGCGCCCAGGAGACGAGGCGGGGCAGGGGGCGCCAGGGGCGAGGGGCACCCGGCCTAGGGGGGCGAGGTGGGACGGTGGCTCCAGGACCGGGGGCGCGGCGGGGCTGGAGGAGGGCGAGGCAGGGCGGGAGGATCCGGGACTGGGGGAGCCCGGGTGGGGCCGGTGGGTCGCGGGGGTGGGGGGTGGGGGCGCAGGGGAAGGCACCCACCTTGAACAGCGCATAGTGCAGGTACTGGTAGGGCAGGCGGCTCTGGAAGTCGCGCAGCAGCTGCCGCGGCGGGTAGGGCACCTGGAAGGCGGGCAGCGTCCGCTTGCAGCGCCGCAGACAGGCGGCGCGTTCCAGGACGTGGCCGAAGAGCCGCAGCTCGCGGGCCCACTCGTCGCCGCGGCCGCCGTCGGGGCCGGGCTCGGGCCCCGGGAAGGAGGCCGCGGGCGGCGCAGGGCCGCTGCAGTTGGCGTGGCAGAAGGCCTCGCTGTCCCGCAGCAGCCGGTGCAGCCGCAGCGCCGCCTCGAGGTAGCGCGCGCTCTCGCGCCAGCTCTCGCCCTCGTACTGCTCGAGCGCGTGCCCGTAGGCCGCGGCCAGGGGCATCAGGTCCTCGGGCGGGAAGCCCCGGAAGCTGTACTTCTCGTACTGCCCCGCGGCGCTGCCCAGCAGCAGCCACAACAGCCCCCACGCCGCCCGCCCCATGGCCGCGCCGCGCCGGCCGGCTCTCCCGGGCCGAGGAGGCGTCCAGGCCGCGCGGGAGGGAGGGGGCGCCGAGGGGGCCGGGCGTGGGCGCCCGCTGGGTCTTAGCGCCGGGCAGCGACGGCAGGAGGGCGGAGTCGAGGTCTGGGTCAGCTCTCCCGAGGGGCACAGGGCCCACCGGGGCCCTGAGGCCTCTACGTTGGCCGACCTCCTGCCCTTTGGGGGGGGGGGGGGGTCTTCCCCTTGACAGATGGTAAGTGGGTGGAGGAACGCTTCCCGCAGGGAAGGGGACCCGCAAAGCCCCTCCCCACGCAAAGACAGTCCCCCACCTTAAGATCAAGACATTGAGGGAGCGCCGCCTCCACCACTCTGCCCAAACCTTGGCATCTGGTCTTCTTTCCATTACAGAGTCCCTCCTGCTCCTTCTCCGCCCCTAGCCCCGAAGCAGTCACTTCTAGTGTCCCTCCGCTCCAGTCCGCGACTCGGAGGCGCACTCCTGGTTTCACCCCGCACACATCACTCTCGCTGCCGCCCACCTATGTCCATCCCCGCGCGGGATCGTCCTGACTGTCCAGCTTTTGCGGGACCACGCAGCTCGATCCTGGAGAGGCCATCGCTGAGACAGTGGGGATGTGGGGCGGGGGGAGTACCGAGACACCCCCTCAGATTCTGGAGCCTCACCAGCCACCTGGAGAGGCCTAGATTTGGGGGGGAGGCCAACGAAAGAAACAAGGGATACTTCAGTCCGGCTTTAGGACCCAGGGGTTCGGGAAAAAAAGACACTGAACTTTTTTCTTTTTTTCTTTTTTCTTTTAATGGGGGTCAGCTCCAACTTCTCCGCTTTCCCGAACCTCCCTTCCAGGCTGAGGCCCCAGGACGCTGAGCCCCGGGAGATAGGGAGAGGGGATCTGGATCTGGAGTTCTTTGTGGTGCATTCCTGGATTCCTACACTCAGCCTTGCCCCCTCCTCCCATTCCACCCTCCGTCCTCCGCCCCGCCAGCTCTTTCTCCCCTGCCCCCATTCCACGTGGACTAGCCAGGGCGGGGGTGGGGACCAAGGACAGGAAGGGGGGGAGCCAGCTCCGGGAGGAGGGGGAAAGGAGGTTGTCGGCGGCGACTCCCTCGCTCGCCCTCACTGCCGGCGGTCCCAGCTCCAGGCACTATGTTCCGCACGGTGTCCCCCAGCCGCACCTTCCTCCGGCTCCCCCTGCTGCAGTTGCTGCTGCTGGTACAGGCAGTGGGGAGGGGGCTGGGCCGTGCTAGCCCGGCCGGGGGCCCCCTGGAAGATGTAGTCATCGAAAGGTACCACATCCCCAGGACCTGTCCCCGGGAAGTGCAGATGGGGGACTTTGTTCGCTACCACTACAACGGCACTTTCGAGGATGGCAAGAAGTTTGACTCCAGGTAACGGGTTGGGTGCCCTCAGACTCGCCCCTCCCCTTGGGGCCAGGCTGTCTCTATCCTGGGGATCCCTAATTGCCCTTTGAGGATGTGTCTGCATCCCCTACTTACTCCATGATCTCCTAAACCCTAACACAGCACCCTGAGGCTGGGGGCTCCCAGACATCCATCTTCCCAAAGATTTCCCTGCCCTTCATTTCAAACCCTCACCTCTTAAAGGACCCCAGTTTCTTTCACAACAAACTCCCCACATTCCCCAAAGTGTTTGATGATCAAGGTGAACTGCTCTATTTACTCAACAGTGCTTTATTTAAAGACATGGCAGGGAGGAGGTTCTGGTCCTCAGCGTTGGGGGGAAGGGCATGGTCCCTGATGCATGTGAATCCTCCAGTGGTCTCAGCCTGGGACCCCCTCCCTTTCCACCCGGGCTGAATCCCTTCTGGTTCCAGCCCCAGGTTTCAGTGCCTTTGTAACCAGAGAAGAGTCAATAGAACTTTTTTGGAGGCAGTGGGGGTTATAAGCAACCAGCATGTTAAAGAAGGGTGAACATTGTAAGACAGCAGAATGGATCTAGGAGTGTAGGGCATAGCTCCGTGTGGGACAGATAGGGACCCTATCTGTCTACGTGTCACATGGCTGGGCATTGCCCCCCTGGGCTCCCGGAGGGTTCTCGTACCTCCCTCTCTGGGTCTCCCTGCACCACCGCCCCCCCACCTCCCTCCATCTTAGCTCTACCAGGCCAGTGCTGCCACCCATCTTGCCAGGCTTGGGGTTTGAAGGATGGGGTTCTGATCCGATCAGGCCTTTTAGTCTGCTCTGGCAAGTCACTTTTGTTGGTGGGGGCAGGGCAGGGCTGTTCGGTTAAACCTCAGGTCCCAGTCACACCGCATCCTTAGAAGTCAGTCCCTCTTAGACCCTTTCCCAAAGCACACAACTCAGCCCGCGGGAAATTAGCTTCCATGGCTTTGGAAGGCAGGCAGTGTATTAAGAACATGAACTCCAGAGTCCAAGACCTTGGGTTCAAATCCAGCCAATGACCGTGGACAAGGAATTAGGCCTCTTTAAGCCTCATGTTCCTTATCTGAAAAAATGGAGATGAAAAACAATCTGGAAAATTAAGTCCTCCCTTCCTAAGGCAGATAATAGGGCTTAAGCAAGATGATGAATGAAAGAACTTCACATAGTGCCTGCAAATACCAAGGCAAGTTCAGGGAACATTAGATTAGCCTTGACTCTGGGGAGGACTGGGTACCCTTATCATGTTTAACTGGTAGGAACTTTGTGCAGTGCTTGGGCCCTCACAAGAGCACCGTGAAAGAAGCAGCTCAGTGGGCAGAATGAGGTGTGGACAGTGGCCAGAAGCACCGCCCAAGCCAGGGAGGGGTTGGGAGCAGGGGATGACTTCCTTGGTGGGACTCTAGGAGCCAGACTGACCCCAGTTTGTGCAGTGCTGAGCTTGGAAGACTTTCCTAACCCCTTAACCCCTTTGATCAAAATGAAAATCTCTCAGGGCGCCTGGCTGGCTCAGTCAAAAGAACATGCATCTCCTGATCTTGGAGTCATGAGTTCGAGCCCCATGTTGGAGGTAAAGATTACTAAATAAATAAATAAATAAATAAATAAATAAACTTGAAAAAAAAATAAAATAATTTAGGGGTGCCTGGGTCAGTTAAACATCCAACTTCGGCTCAGGTCATAATCTCATGGTTCGGTTCTTTTTTTTTTTTTAACGTTTATTTATTTTTGAGACAGAGAGAGACAGGGCATGAACAGGGGAGGGGCAGAGAGAGAGGGAGACACAGAATCCGAAACAGGCTCCAGGCTCCGAGCTGTCAGCACAGAGCCTGACGCGGGGCTCGAACTCACGGACCGTGAGATCATGACCTGAGCCGAAGTCGGACGCTTAACCGACCGAGCCACCCAGGCGCCCCTCAGTTCTTTTTTTTAATGTTTCTTTTTTTTTTTTTTTTCATTTTTGAGAAAGAGAGAGAGAGCGCAAACGGGGGAGGGGCAGACAGAGAGGGAGACAGGATTTGAAGCAGGCTCTGTGCTGAGAGCCTGTCGCTGTGGCTGGGCTCCAACTCATGAATCATGAGATCATGACCTGAGCGGAAGTCAGAGGCTTAACCGACTGAGCCACCCAGGCGCCCCTCTTGGTTCAGTTCTTGCAGAGCCTGCTATGGATCTTCTGTCTCCCTCTCTCTCTGCCCCTCCTCTTCTCCACTCCCCCATTCTCACGTGTGCATGTTCTCTCAAAAATAAACAATTAAAACAGTAAAAAATAAAATAATAGAAACAAATTTTAGGGGCGCCTGGGTGGCTCAGTTCGTTGAGCATCCGACTTGGATTCAGGTCATGATCTCGCGGTTCGTGAGTTCAAGCCCCACGTTGGGCTCTATGTTGACAGCTCGGAGCCTGGAACCTGCTTTAGATTCTGTCTCCCTTGATCTCTCTGCCCCTCCCCCATCTGTGCGCACTTTCTCAAAAATAAATAAACATTAAAAAAAATTGTTTTAAATACAAATCTCCCATCCTCCCTTAACTTCTGAAAACTTAAAACTGTAGCTAAAAGCAAATAAAAGCCTGGCGTGCCTGGGTGGCTCAGTTAGTTGAGCATCTGACTCTTGATTTGGGCTCAGGTCATGATTCCAGGGTTGTGGGATCAAGCCCCACATCAGGTTCTGCACTGAGCATGGAACCTGCTTGAGAGTCTCTCTCTTTCTCTCTCTCTCTGTCTCTCCCTCTGCCCCTCTCCCCAGCTCTCTCTCTCTAAAATTTAAAAAAAAAAAAAGCCAATAAAAGTCAAGAGATACAAACTTCCAATTATAAAATAAATAAGTCATGGGGATATAATGTATAGAAAATAGTATTGTATTAACTTTGGACAGTGACAGATGTTAACTACACTTATTACACAGTAAGTATGATCTCGTATGTAAATGTCAAATCACTTTGTTGTACACCTGAAACTAAATCTTGTATGTTGACTATACTGCAACAAAAAGTAATAAATAGAAGTAAAATAAAATAAAAATGAAAGCCATGGCAATTTTAGAACAGGCCTTTCCAAAATTGGAAACCAATCCCTCCCCTCGCTCAGCTCTGCTTCCCCCTCCTTTCCCTGGAAAAGCCATTGATGCAGTGGCACAAACACGGAGTTGAGCAGACTGCATATCAGTTGTGTGACCTTGGGCAAGTCATTCAGTCTCTTGTCTCAATGTTTGTCATAAGAAAAATGAAAACAGGGACACCCGGGTGGCTCAGCTGGTTAAGCGTTCAACTTCAGCTCAGGTCATGACTCGTCTGTCAGCCTGGAGCCCACTTCCGATCCTCTGTCTCCCCCTCTCTGCCCTCCCCTGCACACGCTCTCTCTCAAAAATAAATGTAAAATTTTTTTTCAGAACAATGAAAACAATAATGCCCATTTCACAGGGAAAAGGATTAAGTAGGTGATTGTAAAACAGGCTAAGCATTTATCTGGCACATCGTAAATGCTCAATAAATGCTCCCTTCCCCTTTATGCCATACTTAGCACCCCTTTGCTGTCGGCAGATGGTGGTAGCTCCCAGGCCTGCACAGCCCTCCCTTATCCCGGGCAAATAAAAGCTCCTGGCCTCCTGGGGGACTCCTCTTGTGTAACAGCCCATCCTGTTAAGGTGGGAGTCATGGCTGACCTAGGGGGAGGCGTGAAGATGAGACAGGAGCATGTGGACCTACACCTGTGATAGGGAGGGGGCTTGAGTGCGTGTGTGTGTGTGTGTGTGTGTGTGCATGTATGCGATCAAGGCCCGAGGCCATTGTCTCCCATCTGTTTCCGCTCTCCCCCAGCTATGACCGAAGCACCTTAGTGGCCATCGTGGTGGGCGTGGGGCGCCTCATCACCGGCATGGACCGAGGCCTCATGGGCATGTGTGTCAACGAGCGGCGACGCCTCATTGTGCCTCCCCACCTGGGCTACGGCAGCATCGGTGTGGGTGAGAGGGGTCGGGGCACCCGCACGGGGATGGAGGAGACAGGAGTCAGAATCGAGGACCCCAGGGCCAGAAAACTGAAGCGCAGAGCAGGAGAGCGACTTGCCCAAGGTCACACTGAATATGCAGTGTGGATAGTGGCAGGTCTGGGACTAGAATTTCAGTCCCCCGGCCCTGGAGTCGGGGGAAAGGCGATGACAGGGCCCTGGGTGGGATCCAAGCTTGACTAGGGAGAAGGGGCACTAGGAGTGGTGGAGGGAGGGGCCAAGCTGGACATTCAAATGTCCATTCCACCCACCACCCTGGGGCTGCAGCAAATGTGGTACCGCCTCTGATACAAGGTAAGGGCCGGAGGGAGTCCTGGGGCCCCAGGGACCGTGGCATGGCGAGGGGTCTGGGGGAGCTGCACCGAACGTGAGCTGTGGCTGCTGGACCCTCACAGCGGGGCTCATTCCCCCGGATGCCACCCTGTACTTCGATGTGGTCCTGCTGGATGTGTGGAACAAGGCAGACACTGTGCAGGTGAGCACCTTGCTGCACCCAGCCCACTGTCCCCGCACGGTCCAGGACAGCGACTTTGTCCGCTACCACTACAATGGCACGCTGCTGGATGGCACTGCCTTTGACACCAGGTGAGGGCTGGAGGGAGTACTGGGGGGCCGGGGACTGTGTGACATGACGTGGAGGGTTGTCCGGGTCCCATCCGGCCTCTCCCATCTCCAGCAGCATCACTTCTACCTCATTCTCTGCAGCTACAGTAGGGGTGGCACTTATGACACCTACATCGGCTCTGGCTGGCTGATCAAGGGCATGGATCAGGGGCTGCTGGGCATGTGTCCTGGAGAGAGAAGAAAGATCATCATCCCTCCGTTCCTGGCCTATGGCGAGAAAGGCTATGGTGAGGGCAGGCAGGGACTCGGGGATTCCTCAGAAGAGGGCTGCCGTATACAGTTGTTCAGGTTGTGTACTGCACAAGGGCACTCAGCCAAGGAGGCAAGTAGGGTAGGGGTGAAATCTAGCTCTTGGTGGTGATCTCACTAAGAAGGGGTGCTTTATCCTGATTCACACAATCATTTAGGATGGGCTGGTGGTGGCCCGGGGGAAAATCCAGCTCACGCCTTACAGGGAGAGCAAGAAACAGGGCTGCTGAGGGTATGGAAAGGTCTCTGGAGAGCAGAATTAGCACCTTTTTACAGGGTGCCCACATGGGCCTTCCTGAGTCAAGAAGGAGCCCTGGTTTGCTCTCCAGTTGTACCACTTGTATGGTTCAAGTCTATCCCTTCCCCAGGGACTGTGATCCCCCCACAGGCCTCCCTGGTCTTCCACGTGCTACTGATTGATGTCCACAATCCGAAGGACACCGTCCAGCTGGAGACACTGGAGCTACCTCCTGGCTGCGTCCGGAGAGCTGTGGCTGGAGACTTCATGCGTTACCACTACAATGGCTCACTGATGGACGGCACCCTCTTTGATTCCAGGTGTGTGGTTGGTGGCGGGGAGGCGGGAGGAAGGCCGAAGAAGCTGAGGCAGGATCTGGGGTCACCCGGGCCGCAGCTGGAGGTGGCTCCTTCCTGCCTGGAAGGGCAGGGGCCCCTTTGACCCCCTGGCCCGCCCTCCCCGCCCTGTATTGCAGCTACTCCCGCAACCACACCTACAACACCTATGTGGGGCGGGGCTACATCATCCCAGGGATGGACCAGGGGCTGCAGGGCGCCTGCATGGGGGAGCGCCGGAGGATCACCATACCCCCCCACCTCGCCTATGGGGAGAACGGGACTGGTAGGCATGTCCCTGTGCTCGCGGTCACCGCCTCGGCAGCTCCACAGACTGCCCCCCCCCACCTCCCCAGCACAGGGCCGGTCCAGCCACCGCTCTGCCCCTCTCGCCGCGAAACCCATCACCCACCCACCTTCTGCCACACAGACTCCATCCTTTTCTCCAGGGGCCCTCCCCTCACTTCTCCCTTCAATCCTGGAGAAGGGCAGCCGACTCCTGAGCTGGGGAGGCGGGGGTGGCTATGGGAGGACAGAAACAGTGTAGCCCTAGGAAGCAAAGAAACCTGGACTTGACTTATGCTAACTAACTTGGATGTAAATTGAAAAATAAATAAGTTATTAATAAAAAAGAGAAAAGAAAGAAAAAGATGATTGAAAAAGGAAAAGAAGAAAAAAAAAAAAAAAGCAAGCAAGCACCTGGACTTGAGACCCAGCTCTGCTGGAAGCCTCAGTGTCCTCACCTGTAAAATGGGACTAAGGACATTGACCAACAGGGTAAGTTACTGGGAGGTTGCGAGATGATGTGTGTAAAGGGCTTTCTAACTGGCATGGCCCTCCCCTCCCCTCCCCTGCCCCTCGCCCCCACAAGAGGTACTGAAGAAGAATTGACCCTGGGGACGAACACCCCATCCCATCCTCTTTGGAAAACACAGGGCGGGGAAGGTCTAGGGGCCTCCGTGGAGGCCTGAGCAGCCCCTCCTGGATTCTGAGCCGATCCACTCCCCCGTTCTGGCCCCAGGAGACAAGATCCCTGGCTCCGCGGTGCTGATCTTTGACGTCCACGTCATTGACTTCCACAACCCTGAGGATCCAGTGGAAATCAAGATACTGTCCCGGCCCCCTGAGACCTGCAACGAGACCGCCAAGTCTGGGGACTATGTTCGCTACCACTACAACTGCTCCCTGCTGGATGGCACCAAGCTCTTCTCCTCGTGGGTCCGGGGCGGGGCCAGGGCTGGGCAGGTGGGTGGGCCCAGGCGTGGGGAGTCCCCCAGCACCTCCACTCGTGCTTCCCCCATAAGTTCCCATCCAGCGAGCGTGGGGTGGGGCACGAGGAGCTGAGACTCTTTACTGGCGGGACTGGAAGGGTGAGGCTGGCAGTCTGGAGGTCTGTTTGTGGAGGGGAAACCAAAGCAGGGAGAGGGGAGCCCTCCAGGCTACACTTCAGGGGCAGCGGCAAGACGGGGAGGGCGCCCCATCTCTGAACTAGCCGTCCCACGCTCTGCTGTGTGGCGCGGGCACCAGAAGTGCCTGGGAAACGGGGAGGGCCGGGCTCGCTGGGGTGTGAACCTGCCTGGGACGAGGATGGGTGCTGAACTGGGAATCTGCTCTCCCCCCGCCCCAGCCACGACTACGGGGACCCCCAGGAGGCTACTCTGGGGGCCAATAAGGTGATCGAAGGCCTGGACACGGGCCTGCAGGGCATGTGTGTGGGAGAGAGGCGGCAGCTCGTGGTGCCCCCGCACCTGGCGCACGGAGAGAGCGGAGGTGAGGGGCGGACTGGTCCTTTGCCCCCGCCCGCCTTGGGCCTGGGCGGTTGGTGGGAGGAGTGAGGGAAGCCTTCCCAATGGTTCTGTAAACATCCCGTGTGCCCAGTAGGGGAAACTGAGGCATGTGGGCTAGGGGGCACACTGGGCTCAGACCCTGGCCTGATCGGGACGCTTTCCTTCTGTCCTCCCTCCCTCCAGCCCGGGGTGTCCCGGGCAGCGCAGTGCTGCTGTTTGAGGTGGAGCTGGTGTCTCGGGAGGAGGGGCTGCCCACCGGCTACCTGTTTGTGTGGCACGAGGACCCTCCTGTCAACCTGTTTGAAGGCCTGGACCTCAACAAGGATGGCGAGGTCCCCCCGGAGGAGGTGGGTGAGGAGCTCACTCCGTGCGGTCACCCCAACAGAAACCGCCACCCCGTGTGGTGGCATGAAGCAAACACAGTCTACGTCTGTTGTCCTGTCTGTGCCTGTTTCTGCCCTTGCGCTGGGTCATTGCACCTTAGGTCCCCTGTCCCTGCCTCTTCTTCATGCAACCCACCCCACCCCCCCCAATGCTGCCTGTCCTCCACACCCACCCTCTGCCTGGCCCCCAGCACCTGCTCTCCTCTCCTCTGTGCCTCCCTGTGCCCCAGGGCCTTTCCCAAGGCCACCCACCGCCACTCAGGCGAGACCCTCACTCCCCTCTCCCCTCGGCTGTCTTGGCTCCTAGTTCTCCGCCTTCATCAAAGCTCAAGTCAGTGAGGGCAAAGGACGCCTCATGCCTGGGCAGGACCCAGAGAAGACCATAGCAGACATGTTCCAGAACCAGGACCGCAACCAGGATGGCAAGATCACTGTCGAGGAGCTCAAACTGAAGTCAGACGAAGACCAGGAGCGAGTCCATGAGGAGCTCTGAAGGGCAGGGGCCTGGGCCCAAATGCAAAGGCCCACCTCTCGGGGGGGGGGGGGCGGGGTGGGGGGACAGTGGGCGGTGGGGCTGACCTTCCAAGGGTCACCCTCCCCTGTGCTGGCATGTTGGCTGGGAGCATCTACAAAGTGGTCAGAGATGACTCTGGTCTTGCCACCAGCCCGAGAGTAAAATCCACAGCACAGACCTCTATTCGGGTTTTCTCTTCCCACCCCACACCCCTCACTTACAAGTTTTAGAGTCACAAAGCCGATCCGGTGATTGGTGGAGTCTAGGGTCTGGATGATTGGTGGAGTCTAGGGTCTGGATGCGGCCACTGCTGGCCCCTCACCCATACCTCCCCTCCGCATCACCATCACCATACAATGAACACGGCCAGCCGAGCTCACCATTTCTTTTCCCCAAGCTTCCCTTTTATCTGTACTTTTCCTTGCCGTCCCCAAGCACCCCCCTACAGCCCCCATTTCTGTGTCGAAGCAGCTCCCAGGAGCATGAACCAGGACTGTCCAGACCCTCAGCCTTCCTCTCTCGACTCTGGCTGGCTTCTAGGAAGGGCCTCCCCCCTTACCTGTTCCCCCACACCTATCCCATCCCCCCTCACTACATCCGGTAGCGGCTGAAGGCCCCTGGGGTGCTGCAGTCAGGGCTGGGTTTGCGTTGCCTTTCATCCCTAAGGAAGGCTGCTTTCTCGAAAGGGACAGAGAACCGGAAGAGTACGAAGGGTAACTACTGGGATGGGTCTTAGGGCTACGAAATCCTTGGGAAATCCTGGTTTCAGGGCGGAGTCAGACTCGGAAGAGGGGCTCGTTTGGGGTGAGAGGCGAGTGGACAGAGCTCTGCACACTCAAAAGGCTAAATTGGTGTCAGATCCCTTTCTCCTTTGTGCCAAATAAAAGACTAAACCAAACACCTCAGGCTGTGCTCTTTCCTTGTGTGTATGGCGGGGAGGCCCTCAGACCCAAAGATCGGGGAAGAGAGGGGAACAAAGCGGGCCGTCTCTTCATACCTCATCAGCTCAAGATACTGTGTCCCTCAGTCTCAGCCTCCTGCCTCCTGAGGCCTAACCGGGGCCCTCCCCAAGGAGAGGGACCCCCAGTCTGCCGGAGGGAGGGTGCAGAGTGGGCATCTACAAAGGGGCCTGCCAGGAAGTTGTGGAGAGATGATCCGGGTCTCCGAACCATCCCAGCTGAACAAAGAGGCGGTCCCTGACCTCAAACATGACTCAGGGGTTAGATCAAACTGCACAGGTCCGAATCCTCTCTTCCATGTAAACTGGTTCCAGTACTCAGCTATCCCCACCTCTCCTTGCTCCTGGCGGCCAGCCTTTCCCACCTGCCGGATCCACCCTCCTGCCTAAAGGAAAGGTAACAGAGTTGCAGTCTGCAGGCCATCTGCCCCTCACCTGCCTGGCTGGACTCTGGCCGGTGCAACAAAAGTGACCTGAGCCAAGAAAGAACGGGGGAGCAGGGGAAGCTTGGGAGAGAAAAAGTTGGTGCTGGACTCCCTGGACCGACCTGTCCCCACAAGCACCCGTTTCTTATCCAGCACCCTGAGACACATGACTTTTCCCATGGCCAGTAATAGACACTCCCGGACCCAAAGCATCCAGAAGGCACCTCCGGATCTGACGGTGGCTACAGACCTGGCCTCGCATGGTAACCGCCCCCTTCCCAGAAGCTAACAGGCCAGCCGTGAACTGAAGCCCGTTTGAAGGCACGATGCAGAAGAAACAGTATGGCTTGGGTCAGGAACACTCAAATCCTGGCTCTAGCTCCTAGCTATGGAGTTTGGGCAAGTTTCTGGTCTTCTTGAAGCCACCCAGAAATGAGAAGTATGCCTGCTTTCAGGGACCTTGTGGAGGATTAAATGGCACGCACCTACAGCAAGCACTACCTGTCCCTTCGGACCTGCAGGTAAACGCAAGTGTCCCACAGCCAGCATCCTCTGCAGCAGGATGAGGGGGTGAATCTCTCGGAGGACAGGCTAAAAAAAATGTCGGGTGAAACTGGCTGCTTTACATTTTCTCTTCAAAAGGTACCCTAGAGAATTCAGTTAGTCCTTGACCATCCAAGTCAACAGGGAAAGGACACGGGACAGGAGCTCTGAAGGAAGCCTAATGATGCAAGATGTCAGAGCAGAAATCACTCCCACCTGTCACAGAGCATCTTCTCCCTTCAGGTCCCGGTCTTGACTCCCCTTAATTAAGTCACCCATCTTGGTGGTCCTGGATCCCTCTGAGGATCCATAAAGAGGGAACTCAGCAGATAGGATTGGCCAGATCCCACCAATCCCAGTGGGATTTCAAGTTTAATGGATACCTCAGCCTAAAGTCAAACCATTCCAGGTCAGAAACACACCCTTCCAACCCCGCCTGCCCACCCTGACCCCCAAGCACGTTTCATGCTCAGAGGGTCTTGTGGGTGAATTCAGTGTTGT
Source organism: Herpailurus yagouaroundi (assembly GCF_014898765.1). Taxonomy (NCBI): domain Eukaryota; kingdom Metazoa; phylum Chordata; class Mammalia; order Carnivora; family Felidae; genus Herpailurus; species Herpailurus yagouaroundi. Next base: position 15,798,900 of record NW_024412420.1, read on the forward strand.
TGTTGTTGTTAATACTTTATTTTTTTAAGTGATCTCTACAGCCAGCGTGGGATTCGAACTCATAACCCCGAGATCAAGAGGCACAGGCTCCACTGCCTGAGCCAGCCAGGTGCCTGTGAATTCGGTGGTTTTGAAATTCTGTGCCATAGAGCCCTAGTGGCTTCTTGGAGATTCCTGCTCCTCCAAAACCAAGAGGTACGGGCTCTGCCCTGCACCCCCTGAATCAGAACAGCTGGGTTTTTTTTCCCTTTTTTATTTAGATCTGTTTCACACATTAGATTTGTTTAAAGAACAGCTTTCCGCGTTTAAAAATTTGGGGAAAAAAGAACCCCTGGGCTAGATGGTCCCTAGTAAAGAGTGGTAACACCCTGCAGGTCCCGTGTTCACCTGGTGGGCCCTCCCACTGCCGGGCAGGGCGTCCCGGAGCTTGGAGCCTGGGCGCTGGGAGGGGAGGGAGGGGCACAGGCTCCCCAGCCGCACCACCCTGGACTGTTCACTGCCCGCCCTGGGAGAAGCAGCGCCCTCGGCAGGAGGGCCTCTTGGCGAGGCTCCCACCTCTCCACAGCCCCCCGCGCCTGACCCCGGCCTGCACTCAGGAGCCCTGCATCTCTATCCAGTCCCCGCGGTGCAGGATGTGCTGCAGGAGCCCGTTGACCACGTCCAGCGTCTCATCCTTCTCCAGCACGATGTCATAGGAGTCCATGTAGCGTTCCCGCCGCTCTGCCACCTGCCCCGGGGAAGGGAAGATCGAGAGGCCCCAGAATGCCCCGACTTCTGCCTCTGCCTCCCTGGCACCCGGGGCAGGGGAGGGAGGGCATCCGAGCTGCAGCTCGACGTTACAGGGACCTGCCCTTTGGATGGCAGTGGGTACAGGGTGCCACAATTGACCCTTGGGTCAATGTCCAAAGGACAGCACAAGGATTGAAATTTAAAAACCAGATGTACTTCTAACCCATCTGGATTGAATTTTCCCAAGGCTCAAGCACTCTGGAGGTCTTCAGCCCCTGCTGGCTGAGGGGAGGACTGGTGGCCTTCGACCCTGACACCATACTGTGCCCCCTTTTGACCATTTCACCCCCTGTCAGCCTCTGGTCTGTCCTTGTATTTTTGTTCTCTGAACTGCAAGCCCACCTCCTGAATACTGACATCTCCTATTTCAATCATATCTTACAGGTATGACTTAGGAGGACTTTAATCAGCTCTACCAGTTCCTAAACTATGTCACCGTGGGCAGATGAACCTCCTTGCCTCAGTTTCCCCATCTGTAAAACAAGGTATATTAGTCTCTACCTCAAAAAGTTGCTGTAGGGATTAAATGGGCTAAAACACCTGGAACATGGTGGCACCAAATAGTAAGTGCAGGCTCCAGTGACCCTGTCTCTGAGTCCCACTGTCATGCCATGTGCCGAACCCAGCTGTCATCACGGGGTATCTCTTTTGTTTTCCTGCGGACATGGCTCGTAGCTCACCTTAGTACCTCTAATACTTAACAGTGACTAGCACACAGAAGGTGTTCGCTAGGCATTAGTTAACAGGGATTGAAAAAGGAACAAGCCAGGGCGCCTGTGTGGCTCAGCTGGTTTAGCATCTGATTCTTGATTTCGGCTCAGGTCATGATCTCATGATTGGGTTGAGATCGACCTGCATTGGGCTCTGTGCTGACATGGCGGAGCCTGCTTGGGATTCTCTCCCTGCCCCTCCCCTGCTCACGCTCAGGGGCTCACATGTGTGCACTGTCTCTCTCTCTGTCTCTCTCTCTGTCTCTCCCAAAATAAACTTTAAAAGAAAATCAAAAAAGAAAAAGAAGCAAGCCACTAAGATAGGGTCTGGTCCCATACCCACCTTGTCATTTAAGAAGCCAATCTTGAGAATGTTCTCCACGCCAGGAACCCCATCGGCCATAGTGAGGTCCCCCATGGAGTCCCCCAGCAGGAGGATGTTGGTTTTTCCCTGAAGCTGCTGGAAGTACCCGGAGTTCTCACAAACGGAGCTGTTCTTGTTGTATGTGTGTATGAGCTGGCCCTTGAATCCCTGTAGGAAACCCTAAATAATCAGGAGACAGACAGAAGGGCTACAGGGACCCAGCTAGAGCCAGTGTTCCACCGTCTCTGTCGCAGAGAAAGGGGAATCCTGCGAGCCACAGAAATGCCAAAACCTCGCTGTTGTCTAAACCAGGGGTCGGCAAACTGGGTCCTATAGGCCAGACTGGGCCTGTTTTTCTAAATTACGTTTTACTGGAATACAGCCAGGCTCATTTGTTTCCATCTTGTCTGTGGCTGCTCGTTCTTTCACAGCAGAGTGAATTTACATTGCGTAAATTTACATTGTGTAGTTGTGACAGATCATAAAGTCCACCCCACAAAGCCCAAGATATTTACTACCTGGCCTTTTACAAAAAAAGAAGTTGTTACCCCTGATTCCAACAAACAAGGACCACCAAATAGTATTGATCACCTACTCTGGTGGAAGCATGAAACCCATGACACAGGCGCTGTTCAGGCTACATGTGTGCTAACCCCAGCTGCGGGCCACGTCCTCGCCACAGGTTTAAGGGACGAAAATTCCAGCCATTGGTTTTAAGGGGAAGAAGTCAGAGCAAGGGTGAGTTGGAGCAGCTGACCTCTGGCTCTAGGAAAACAAGTCAAAGTCTAAGCCCTTGAGTACCTAGGATGGCATAGGACCTAGGGCAGTGACATGGGGCCTGGCTGAACCCCGGGGCAGAGAGCTGTCAGCCAAACACCAAAAGGTAGGTCCTTCAGAAGTAACTGTCTCTAGGGGGCGCCAGGATGGCTCAGTGGCTTAGGCATCCAACTTCAGCTCAGGTCATGATCTCACGGGTTCGTGGGTTTGGGCCCCGCGTCCGGCTCTGTGCTGACAGCTCAGAGCCTGGAGCCTGCTTCGGGCCCCCGCCCCTCTCTCTCTGCCCCTTCCCGACTTGTGCACGCACATGCGCGTGCTCTCTTTCTAAAAAATAAACAAAAACAAAAACAAAGAGGAAATAACGGTCTCTAGCTGGCATAAAGAAAGAAATAACTGCCTGAAGCAAGAAGCCAGCATGCCTTCCCTCCCTTCCCTCCCCAGGTCAGGGCTAACGTTGCGGGTGCTGCCCCCAGGGCTGGCGGTCCCCATCCCTCTCCATCCCCAGCCTAAAGAAGATCTGGCTCACGTCTTCATCAAAGTCCATGTAGTTAGACACAATGTGGATGTTGGGGTGGAATACTTTCATCTGTCGGATAATCTCCTCCAGGATATCACCAATGCCCGCAGAAAAGATGAACAGGGGAATGTTGTTCTGGTAGAGGGTGTTGAAGAATGTCTTGTATCCCTCCCTGAAAAGAGATGAATGGATTCCGCCTCTTCCACCAGTCTTTCTTTTCTCCTTGGGTGATATATTTTTAAGTTTTTTCTTTTTAAAAACATTTTAGATTGCGGCATAAAATACATATAGTAAATGGTTAACGTGCACTAATCTTAAGTGTTCGACTCAACTAATATTTACATATGTATACACCTGTGTACTTACTAACCAGATCAAGGTTCCCTTCTGTCCCTTCCCAACCAACGCCATCCCCTCTCATTCTCCCTTCATATCACCGCTGATTAGCTGTGCCTATCCTTGAACTTCATATAAATGGGCTTTTGGTTGCTTGGTTGGTTTCTGCCTTATTTCGTTCCAGCAAAATACAACCAGGCAGCTCTCTGGGGCAGCTTCATTGAGGTAACACCCCAACCCCACCCAGGCATTTACTGGATCTGCATGTGTCTCTACTCTCTTGGCTTTTCATGGCTCTCCCCAGTTAGGACACCCACTCCTCGAGAGCAGGCTCTTCCCTCACCCCTCCTCCAGTAAACATGCCAGCAGAGAGAGCTGCACTGGGAAGGCCACTAATGATCAAGCGTCCCAGGCCAGCCAACTCCCATGTCTAGATTAAGAACGCCAGCCACCATGGTGACCCCAGTGTCTTTTTACCATTGGAGAAAATGAGCTAGATGCTGTTTGTTCTAGGAGAGCAAGGCTTGGTCATATTCATAATACATCCACTGGCAATAGACAGCTTCCTAGGATGCACCCAAGGCGGGAAATCCTTCAGCTGTATCCCGAGAGGAAAAGCAAGACCTTCTTTGCAACAGCCACTCATGGTGCTATGTCTCTTCTGGCTCCCCCAGCAACTAACTCCCCTCTACTCCTTCCTAGACTCTTTTTTTGGTGAGCAAACCAGTTTCAAATGGTTTCCAGAGCAAGAAGCTCACCTCAGCATTGCATTGGACTCTCTAACCACCTGGGCGATCTGAAACTTCTGAATCTTCTGCTGGCACAGGAGATCGTGAGCTTTGGTCCACCTAGAAACGGACACCCCACCAAAGACCAAATTCAAATCACTAAGTAAGTAAAGTGTCCTTTCTCTTTTCAGGGCCAAGTCCCCTTCTGGAAGGATTAAGGGAGGCCTCATCCACCACACCACTTCCTGAAGACTCTGGCTGTCCTTAAAAGGAAGAGGGTAAGAAAGCCACACCACAGCCACAGGAACAAGGGTTGGGTGAGCTAACTGCTGAAGTCAGAACTCTTCTGAATCCCTCCCTCGGTGACCCCCACGTTCTGGGGAACTGGGGCTCCATCCAGCAATACTGGTTCCAATAGGAGAGTTATCTCCCAAAGCACTTATCCCCCCCCAAACCAAGGGGCTTCTACCTCATTCCAAAGACTCTCAGTGGGGCCCCACTCTAGCAGTGGCCACAGGTCGCCCCACTGTGGCTGGACAGTTTGTTCTAATAGATGGACCAGTCCACCATGACGGCCAAGAGCGGCTCAACACCACCGTCACTTACCATTCTACCATATGAGGTAACTTCTCTTTGACGGTCCGGTGTGGGTCAATCTCAATTGGGTAATAGTGGTGAAGGAGCGCTTTGAGCTGGAACATCCCAATGAAGACAAAAGCCGTTAGTCTGCATCAAGTTTTCCCCAGCAAAGTCCCACCGATTAGCCTGAGAAAAAGAATCACCTAGAAGACGCAACTCTGTGTGAGGGAGTGACCGATCTGCACAGCTGGTCATCCCATGAGGTCTAAGAATCAACGAAGACCTTTTGCCATCAGGTGAGAAGTTACTAGGATTTTGTTGTTCTCACTAGCTCAGTCAGCAGGGTTTAACCAGTAAGAAGGGATTAACTATATTTCCCCAAATGGGATACACTTTCTCAGGGGGGAGGCGAGGTGACTTTAGGGGGTACGTGGATAAACAGTTTTCATTTTAGTAGTTTTAGATTCATTCTAGTGCATATTAAGGAAAAAAGAAAAAAAAAAAAACACCCTAGCACATCAAACTCATGCTTTCACAAAGGTTGTTTCTTTTCTAAGTGAACTGCATTCAGATTTTTAATCATAGGCCAATTTAAAGTAAAATATGTAGTAAAAATCACCAAGATATGGCAAAAATCATGGAAATGGAAGTAGAAAAATCATAGAAGTCAAGTTTGGGACCCAGCGTGTTAGTGGATAACCAACACAACACCAACATCGGGTGAACCACCTCGCGAGTAGGTACATGTACTTCTTCTTACTAAGATTTCCTTCCACAGGCCAGGCACTTTGGCTAGGGAGGCCATGTCGGGAGCCATGTGTCACACAGAGTCCGTCAATAACAGCACCCAATAAAAACGGGAACCAATTGGGTAAAGGATTTTAATTTTAATACAGGCACAATCTCAGAATATTATGAGAGCTAATGTGGAGTCCCTGACCACAGTTCCAAAAGAGAGTTAAGTACAAAGATCACAGACAAGGGGAGAAAGCTCCCGAAATGTATTGAGGTTCTCAATGTGTGCGTTTTTGGGGGTGTGAGAACAGTCTTCTAAAAGCATAAGAGAATTCAACAGAAGAATAGCATTTTTAAAAAAGAAGAAAGATTTCATCCATAAGCTTTGCTTTATGACTTTTTTCAGGAGCTCATCAACACCCAGAATCTTAGTTTTCCCTAGCCTCATTATCCTAGAGAGGGGACCCAAACCTGCTGTTATATTTGTGGATACAGCTTTCTGGAAGCTGATAAGATCAGACACATGAGGAGCCACAAAAAGTGACTTGCTAAAGGTAATCAGTGTGAGAACTTATGTAAAGCTAAAAGTGTATCTCAGAGAGACAGGTTTTTTGTTTTTTTTTTTAAATTTTTTTTTTTCAACGTTTATTTATTTTGGGGACAGAGAGAGACAGAGCATGAACGGGGAAGGGGCAGAGAGAGAGGGAGACACAGAATGGGAAGCAGGCTCCAGGCTCTGAGCCATCAGCCCAGAGCCCGACGCGGGGCTCGAACTCACGGACCGCGAGATCGTGACCTGGCTGAAGTCGGACGCTTAACCGACTGCGCCACCCAGGCGCCCCTCAGAGAGACAGGTTTTAGAAAAGGAAGAGTTATCTAGAATTTGTTGCCTATCTTAACAGCAAGCAATCATGACGGAGTATTGGAAAAGCTGACCAATAGGACAGACCGAAAGACCACTTAGTATATAACTTAGTGAATTTCCTAATGAAATGAAGCTAAATGACAGAGGTACTCGGCAGCCAGAGCTCAGCAGAGAAATGCACAGCGGGCCCGGCTCTATTCTTTATATCATCAAAGAAATAGCACAATGCAGTCAAGTGAGTTTGGGACAGAATCGGATCTATGGGAAAACCAGGCTCTCCATGTCTTGCCATATGACCCTTGAATGACATGCTTCTCCTTTCCAAGCCTCTGTTTTCAAAAAAAATTTTTTTAACGTTTATTCATTTTGAGACAGAGAGAGACAGAGCATGAACGGGGGAGGGTCAGAGAGAGGGAGACACAGAATCTGAAACGGGCTCCAGGCTCTGAGCTGTCAGCACAGAGCCCGACGCGGGGTTCGAACCCACGGACCGCGAGATCATGACCTGAGCCGAAGTCGGCCGCTTAACCGACTGAGCCACCCAGGCGCCCCTGTTTTCTCATCTGTTAAATGGAGGTAATAATGGTTCTATCCACCCCTCGGAGTTGCAGGAGGATTAAATAGAACATGTTGAAGTCCCTTGTAAACTCCACAGCTAGCAACAGGCATCACATCCATATTCTAACCACCAATCATCATATGTGTTGGACATAAAGGAAACACTACCCCAGTGTATGACACAAGGTCCACCTGAGCCACCAAGAACCATCTGCAGTAGCACCTGATAGCAGTCTCTGAACAAAGGGGGGTGACGTACCTCATTCCGGCACTCCTCACTGATGATCTTGCTGTTATCCAGAATGTCTGCAAAAACACAGAACTCCTTTTATTTGCCACTTAGGAGCCACCATCTTGTTAAGCCCCACAAAGCAAGCTAGTATGTGACTTACTGTAAGAAGAAGGGCATCGCTTTCCGTTATATGCAAACCTGCTCAAGGTCATGTCAAAATCAGAAATAACCTAAAATGCAAAAGAGAGATGCTGTCTACACAGGCTCCTTCCACTGTCTGGTGGGGGAAGATTATGCAAGGCAAAACAGCTCAGGGCCCAGCCAGTGGGCACAGCCCTGCAGGAGCTAGGAAAGGCCAGAGGGGGGAAGGGAGAACTAATCCTAGGTAGTAGCCTGCTAAGCCTGAGGAGGCCCAGCCTCTTGGTGGAGGCTGACAGGACTCTGACTCTTGCCTTGCCATCTCTATGCCCTGGGTCCTTCCCAAGGTGACCCATCTCCATATCTGCAGCTTCCTGGGGAGCCCTTTGGCCGGGCTAGTGTGGAAATAAGGCCTCAGGGCCTGGTGCTGGGTGCTTTCGACCTAATTAGAGGAAGCAGCCGCAGGGCATGACTGACAAATTTGAAATCTAGGTTTTCGGGCAGGTGGGCTCTAACCCAGGGCAAATCGGGCGAGGCAGCCTGCTTGCCCCCCAGGCCGCTGGCCATTTCTAGGGGCTAAGGGCATGCAGTGTCCGCCGCAGCGCCGGCAGGCCCCCTTGGGCAGGTCACCTCCCCAGCCGCCCCACCTCGCCCCCCGGGCCGTACCTGTAAGCGGTCTCCCCCGCCCCTGCGGAGGGCGCCCACGATCTCCTGCACCCGCCCGGGCTGCCGCATCAGGACCGTGGCCTTCATCAGGGTGCTCACCTGTCCCGAGACCCGAGAGAAGCGCTGACCCCCGCACCGCGCTGGGCCCAGGGGGAGCCCGGGGCCGGCTCGACAGGCCTGCGAGGCCGGGCGGGGTGCGGGGAGCGGAGGAGGGGCTCGGCCTGGCCCGCGGCGCCTACTAGCCGGGGTGGCGCGGCGCGGCCCAGGCGGCCCGCTGGGGGCCTCGGAGCGCCCCGGGGGTCGGGGCCCGCCCCACGCCCCACGCTGGACGCTTCCTCCCGCCTCACCTCCTCTGCCATGGCGCTCGCTGCCGGGCGGCTAGTAGGCGCCGCGGGCCAGGCCGAGCCCCTCCTCCGCTCCCC
>NW_024412420.1:15807715-15829464 GCF_014898765.1 Herpailurus yagouaroundi
CGACCGCCCCGCCGCCGCACTGCGCAGGCGTCGCCGGCCGCCGGTGGCCGAGGGACCGCGGGCCGAGGGCCGGGCGGCAGGCGGAGCCGGGGGCGGGAGGGACCCGCGCCGGGGAGCACCCCGGCTGAGAGCTATGTGTTGAAGCGGGTTTGGGTCCCAAGAGCTGGGATTACCGGGCACCACTGCCTAGAGCAAAACCCCTGGCCGGAAAGGTCGTTTCCCGACTTAAAGTTTGCATGACAAAAAAGCCGCAGGAAAGGAGCGGATCTGAAGGAGCCATAGAGTGATTTCTGGAAAACATCCAGAAGGTCCTTAACCGGCCCCACTCCTCATCACAGAAGAAAACGCGCGGCTGACACAAGTCCGCAGGGCAGGAAGGCCCTGGACAGCTGGGCCAGCGTGAACTCTAATCAGCTTTACTCCCTTCTGCCTCCTCTGACTCGGTTTCCTGGAATTGAGGGTCTGGGGAGACAAGTGCTCAGCAGTGGAAGAGGGCAGCTTGATGCTACACTCATCCAGAACTGGACAACTGAAGTGGGCAACAGGAACTAGAATAAATAAAAACTCTTATATGGTGTGGGTGATCACAGTCCTGTTCTGGATTCAAGGGCTCGGAAGGTGTGGGGTGGCCTTCAGCCTGAATGGTGGGGGAGGGGAGAAGGAAGGAAGACAGGGACAGGAGAGAGTTCCAGAATCTGAGAGCACAATCCTGAGAGTGAGCTCACTGCAGGCCCAGGATCCTGGAACTTGGGCTGCCTGATGGGCCCTATATGAAAGATGTAGTAGGGAAAAGGAGCGACAGCAGGCTAAAGGGCCCCCCCACAACCCTCCCGACACCCTAGGAGAGCAGTCTCTCTCCACTGGTCCCAGAGTGCCATGGAGATGGAGAGCGCGGCGGCTTCCACACGTTTCCACCAGCCTCACATGGAGAGGAAGATGAGCGCGATGACCTGTGAGATCTTTAACGAGCTTAGACTGGAGGGCAAGCTCTGCGACGTGGTCATCAAGGTCAATGGCTTTGAGTTCAATGCCCACAAGAACATCCTCTGTAGCTGCAGTTCCTACTTTAGGTATAACAGGGTTGCCAAACTAAGCCGAAGGGGTACTTGGGCCTATTCTGAGACATTTTGGTTCATTTCATGTTTCCCAACCTGTCACCTTACATGAGGGACACTGTCAAAACCCTGGGCTCCTGTAGCCTGGTTCCTTTGTCTTCCTGTGTCTCTTCTGAAGAGACACAACTGGGGCTGGGGCCTCTTCTCTCTGGTTTTCAACTGGATTCCAACCAACTATTGGTGGGCCAGGTGCTTTTTTCCCTTTGATTCTCACCCTAGCATACCTTTGGGAAGGCAACCATAGTGGATTTCCTACTTAAACCTAGAGGACAAGTGCCCCTTCAGCTGCCCTGTGTGCCCCATCCCAGTAGAGACCATCTCAAACAGGGTGATAAATTAACAAGGATTGAGGAGATGGGAAGGAGGATTCGGGAAAGCATCAAGGAAGTATTTACCAGAAGATAAAGGGAGTTTAGGCCACAACCACTGTCACCCAGGAAATGGCAGAGCTATTTTGTTCATGAGCCGAAAATGTTTGAGTAATCAATTCCGACGAACATATGATAAATGTGTCCCATCTGTTGCTAAAAATGCTCATTCATCTAGACCTACAACAGGGTCTACAAAAAGACTGGAGAGTGAATATTTTAAGGCCTGCAGGCCATACGGCCTCTGTCACAATGACTATACTTTGCCTTTATAGTGGGAGGGCAGCCATAGACAATACTAAATGAAAGGGCATGGCTGTGTTCCAATAAAATTATTTACGGACACAGAAATTTGAATTTATTACAATTTCCAGGTGTCACAGAATCTTTGTATTCTGTTCCCCCCATTTAAAAATGTGAAAAACATTCTTAGCTTATGGGCGGTACAAAAAAAAGAGGCGGGTCGAATCTGGCCCAGAGGCTATAGGTTTGTAGACCCCTGCTCTAGAGAAGAATCTGATCCATATTTCTTTAAACCACCTAGAAAAAGGAAGCAAAAATTTATTAGGGTAGGGACTTCTGTCCTGTTCAACAACTTAAAAAGTACCTAGCTATACAGTAGGAGCCCAATACATAGTTTTGGGATCGTAGTCATTTGTTCATTTGATAATTATTTATTGAGTGCTTATTTTGTGACGGGCACTATTCTGGGTACTGGAAATGATGAATAAAGAGAGAAATATTTCTGTTCTCATGAAGCTTACCTTCTAGTAGGAGGAACAGGCGTTCAGTAAATAAAACACAAAGCAGATTAAGTGCTGGGGGAGAAAAGGAAGGTATGGAGAGGAGGGTGGTGATTTTAAACAGGATGATCTCTTTGTGGACAAAATGACATTTGAGCAAAGACTTTAAGGGGATGTGGGAGTGAGAAATGAGGTCTGCAGAGGGGGAGCCTTCCAGGAAGAGGCAACAGCATATACAAAGGACCAAAAATGAAGCACCTCTGGGTGCATTCAAGGAAAGCAAGGCGAGTGGGACTGGAATGGAATAAGGGGGAAGGTGGGAGGAGGTGGCCAGAGGTATTACTGGTCCCGATCTCAGAGGACTTCTGTGCTCCCTGAGAAGCGCTTTGTATAATAATACTCTGAGCCAGAAGGGATCTCAGTGGAAGGTTCTGAGTGGAAGAGGAACATAAACTCGTAAGGAGGTTGGGGTAGAACTGTAAACTCCAGAGGCATCAACGGCAGAAGCAGGGGGATCAGTTAGGAGGTTACTCCCAATCATCTAGGTGAGAGATGGTGGTGGCTTGGACCCAGGAGATAGCAGTAAGAGGTGTGATCAGATTCTGGGTGATGTGTCAATTTAACAGTGCTCATTAAAAAAGTGTTACTGCTCGGGGCGCCTGGGTGGCGCAGTCGGTTAAGCGTCCGACTTCAGCCAGGTCACGATCTCGCGGTCCATGAGTTCGAGCCCTGCGTCAGGCTCTGGGCTGATGGCTCAGAGCCTGGAGCCTGTTTCCGATTCTGTGTCTCCCTCTCTCTCTGCCCCTCCCCCGTTCATGCTCTGTCTCTCTATGACCAAAAAATAAAAAAAAAGTTAAAAAAAAAAAAAAAAAAGTGTACTGCTCAAGTTTAATTTCCTGAAGGAAGGTAGACTTCAGTTGGGATAGAAGAGACCTAGGTCTTACTTCCAGGTCTAGAGCCCAATTTTTCCATCCACAAAACGGGGGAAAGTTTTAGTTACCATGAGGAGAAGAAGAGTGACCAAAGTCAAAGTGCTTGGCAAGGTTCTCTTGCCCACTGTATAAAGCACGCACTCTACCCTCCCCTTCCCCTTCTTCGCACCAATTTGTTTCCGGCATACTCACTGTGCACTAGCTGGGAAATTTCCAAACTCTCAACAAACAAAGGTGGGGGAGAAACTGGAGAGAAATGTTTCAGTGGCTACTAGTTTCTTTCTTCTTTCCAGAGCTTTGTTTACAAGTGGCTGGAACAACACCGAAAAGAAGGTATACAACATTCCTGGCATTTCCCCGGACATGATGAAGCTAATTATTGAATATGCATACACCCGGACCATCCCTATCACACCGGACAATGTGGAGAAACTGCTGGCTGCTGCAGACCAATTCAACATCATGGGTATTGTTAGGGGTTGCTGTGAGTTCCTCAAGTCGGAGCTGTGTTTGGATAACTGTATCGGCATCTGCAAGTTCACAGACTACTACTACTGCCCCGAGCTGAAGCAGAAGGCCTACATGTTCATACTGCACAACTTTGAGGAGATGGTGAAAGTCTCGGCCGAGTTTTTAGAGCTCTCAGTCAGTGAACTGAAGGATATCATTGAGAAAGACGAGCTCAACGTCAAACAAGAAGATGCTGTATTTGAGGCCATTTTAAAATGGATTTCTCATGACCCCCAAAACAGGAAGCAGCATATTTCAGTTTTGCTTCCCAAGGTCAAGTTTAGTTATTTTTTTGTGGGATGCTTACTTGCTCATGTTTGGTTCATTTATCCCGGAGGGACTGTGCAAAGAGCCACGTTCAGATGTTTGGCAGATTCCGGGGCCGTATTTACACACACTTACATAGAAGGCCATCTCCTACTATTCTGCGGAATTGTGCAATTTTCTTTGCTCTTGGCATTGCTAGTTCCTTCTGTTATATTCTTTGACCAAAATTCTCCCTGGTAGTGGGGGAAAGAGACGGCAAGGCCTTCAAAAGAATTCTAAAGGGCCTTCTTTTCACCCTTTTTTCTTGTGAGTTTCCCCAAACCCCAGGCAGAAGTGGGACTAGACACCAAACCACGAGTGTTATACACAATTGTAGCCATCCGGGGCTAATTTGTGTTATTTATACAGAGAAACGTAAATATTCAATGACTGAACAATTGCCACAGCCTTTTATGGTCTAATAGTACTGCCCAGCGGCCAAGGAAGGGGCTAGCTCTGTGACCTTCTATCTAGCTCATTGTCAGCATCCAAATGTATACCACATCTGAAAAACAAATATTTAAAACTGTGAGCTGTAAACACAAAGTAAACACAAGTAAACAAACACAAAGTAAAATAAGACCCTGCTGCAATTCAAAGGCAGACTGTAAACAGGGAGTTAAGGACATGGGTTTTCCAGGTACCTTCACCTCATCTGACTTTGTGTTTCCTTCTCAGGTTCGCCTGGCCCTAATGCATGCTGAGTACTTCATGAACAATGTTAAGATGAACGACTACGTCAAAGACAGTGAGGAATGCAAGCCAGTCATCATTAATGCCCTAAAGGCCATGTATGATCTAAACATGAATGGACCCTCCAATTCTGACTTCACCAACCCACTCACCAGGCCCCGCCTGCCCTACGCCATCCTATTTGCAATCGGTGGCTGGAGTGGTGGGAGCCCCACCAATGCCATTGAGGCATATGATGCTCGGGCAGACAGATGGGTGAATGTCACTTGTGAGGAAGAGAGTCCCCGTGCCTATCATGGGGCAGCCTATTTGAAAGGTTACGTTTATATCATTGGGGGGTTTGACAGTGTAGACTATTTCAATAGCGTTAAGCGTTTTGACCCAGTCAAGAAAACGTGGCACCAGGTGGCCCCGATGCACTCCCGTCGTTGTTACGTCAGTGTGACAGTCCTCAGCAATTTTATTTATGCCATGGGAGGATTTGACGGCTACGTGCGTCTCAACACTGCTGAGCGCTATGAACCAGAGACCAACCAGTGGACGCTCATCGCCCCCATGCACGAGCAGAGGAGTGACGCCAGTGCCACCACGCTCTATGGGAAGGTAAGAATTGGGAGGGGGCAGACCAGGCCCAGAAGTACTTGTTTGGGGGTGGATGGAAAATAGACGTGGCAGCACCCACGCTGCAGTACTGACTCTGCAACTAGTGCCCCTTTGTAACTGTCCTTTTAGGTTTTACTCACTAAAAAGCAATACATGCGGGGCGGGACACCTGGGTGGCTCAGTCGGTTAAGCGTCCAACTTCGGCTCAGGTCACGATGGTCATGATCTCACGGTTCACGGGTTCCGGCCCCACATTGGGCTCTCTTGTCAGTGCAGAGCCCGCTTCAGATCCTCTGTCCACTGCTCTCCCCCCCCCCCGCCCCGCCCCTTCCCCTCTCACACGCTCTCAAAATAAACATTCAACGAAAAAAGCGACGTGTGCACACGTGGGAAAAAGATACTCAGAGTGTACGGACTGGTATCAGAGGGGTCCCTTTGCCACCACCATGCGTACACCCTTTCTTTCTGCTCCCCAGAGGTAACGATTTTAATAACCATGGGCCCCTCGTCACACAGGTCTACATATGTGGTGGTTTTAATGGAAATGAGTGCCTGTTTACAGCAGAAGTGTACAACACTGAGAGCAATCAGTGGACAGTCATAGCACCCATGAGAAGCAGGAGGAGTGGAATAGGTGTAATTGCCTACGGAGAACACGTATATGCGGTGAGTTTATCTTGTACCACACAAAAACGATAGCTCTGGATTTTTTGTTCACAAATTGGTTTACACTATTATTGGCCAGCATTTGGAAAGCATTATTTTCCATGGAAAATAATGGAAAGCGGGAGGTATGAAATCACTGGTCGTCCCTCAGCACCCCCCCCCCCCACCACCACCAAGAAGGCCTGAAGGCCTCTTCCTTGGTGAACAGAAGCAATGGCTCACAGTCAACCATGTTTCCCTTGCCGTCCATAGGTAGGTGGCTTTGACGGAGCAAATCGACTTAGGAGTGCAGAAGCCTACAGCCCAGTAGCTAACACTTGGCGCACGATACCCACTATGTTTAATCCTCGTAGCAATTTTGGCATCGAGGTGGTAGACGACCTCTTGTTTGTGGTGGGCGGCTTTAACGGCTTTACCACCACCTTTAACGTGGAATGCTATGATGAAAAGACAGACGAGTGGTATGACGCCCATGACATGAGCATCTACCGCAGCGCCCTGAGCTGCTGTGTGGTGCCGGGGCTGGCCAACGTCGGGGAATATGCGGCTAGACGGGACAACTTCACAGGATTAGCACTGCGAGATGAAGTAAAATACTCCGCTTCGACAAGTACCCTACCTGTATGAGCCTCTTCATTTAGCTAATAAAGAGTCTAAGCAATAAGAATTACCTCTTTTTTTTTTTTTTTTTTTTTTTAATAAATGCAGTGTTTAAACTTGTAAGAGTACTGGAAAATGTTCAACTTAAGGGAGCCAAAGGTTGGATGAATGAGGGAGTAAGAGGGAAGGAAGTAAGCATTTGTATCCGACAGTGTATCATTAAAAGGGAAAAGTCACACGGTACAAACCAGCTCTAAAGAAATATGTTTATTTAAAACTTACATTGAGACAACTGATAGCTTCAACACAGAACAAGATAGTTTTAGGAACATAAAACAGGCTATTTTACAATGTGATGTCTCAAAAGCGTCCTAAATTCTACATCTCCTCTGACTTAAAGGGAGATAGCCAAGATTATACTTTGAGTAGAGTAAGGGCTTGGATACTGATAGCCCCCAAAAGTCACTGTGTATCAGCTTGAATATGTATTTTACAAATAACTCAGTGAGCCCTAGCACATGGACCATAGTCTTCAAACATCTAGCAAGCTTAATTTTTCACAAGTGCATTATGCAGGAGGATTAAGTGAACAAGTGCTCTACTGTATGTGCTTCAGTGTCAGACATTCGTAGTGATGCTCAGAGAGTAAGACAAAAGCCCTACGAAGGTAATCAACAAAGAGCAGTTATTTGGCTATCTAATTAAATTCCTTGAAGCGAGATGGCTACTATATTATGTTATTGTTATTGTATTATGTCACTCAACTATGAGCTGTTTGGTTTCCAATGACCAGAGCACGTTATAATGTAGGCATTATAACAACAAAAATGGACTATTCTCAAGAAAGCAACAAACTGGAGTGATGGACTGTGCCAAAATGTTTGATAATTAAAGGAGAGACCAAAGCGTTTCTCAAATATTCTACAGTTAAATGGCAACCTAGAAATACCCTATTTTGCTAATGGAGGCAGGGAACCTACTTCACAATTCTGTAGACTTTCAAAAGACAGGAAATGTGGCCAACACACCCTTTTAATTTAAGCTTAATTTGAGGAAAGTACAAAAAAGTCCCTTTATCTATGTTTGATTAGGCCAAGTAACTAAAATATATGTTTAGTTTACTTGTCTACCTACAGTACAGTGTCTCATTAGAATTATGAAGCAGAGAATGAAGTATTTAAACATGACATGCTACACTAGTCAAGAAACAGAGAAAAAAGAGTGCCCTAGAAACTGCCTTACCAGTAGCCTGAAGAGTTTAAAGAGCAAAAGCACACAAGTCTTCGATAAACACTATCTTTCCAGCTTCAAACTTCTGTTCTATGTATTTTAAAAGTTTTTGGTCCCAGCAATACTATATAAAACTAAGTGATAAAAACAAAACTGATGTCAATCAATTTTGAGATTTTTTTTCAGCAAAATATTTTTGAGTTGGCACAGCAAAAGCAAAGTTGGATATACAAGATCTACAAGACATCATGCAAACGTCTGCAAGTGAGATGTACTACTTACACACTAAGCTCATGACTGACATTCTCAATATACACCACGGGTTTGTTTTTTTAAAAACCACGGTGGGGTAGGTGGAGGTGGAGGACCTCCATTCCAAGATACAAGTCATGCTAGGGGTTAGGTAAAGGTATTACTTTTTGGTCCTCTTTTATCCTTCCACAAAACAAAAACAAAAGCAACAACAACAAAAGGTTCACTTGAATACATGTGAAGCTGTCTTTTTAGAAGTTTAAATGACCAAACACATTCTTTAAGTTTTTCATCAGAAAGGAAATTTCTTTCCCAAAGAGCCACTTTAGGCTGGTTGTCATAATCAAAACCTTTCCAAATACTCTGGAAGTTATTTCCAGTTTAGAATTTCAGAATGTCAGCCTTGAACAGATTTAAGCAAATCTGGTTTCCTTTCCTATTAACAAGTTAGTTAGGATATTTCAGAGACACAAGTTATTGATGTGAAGTCACACGTGTGAATTCAAATATGAAAATTAGAAATTCACTAATCAGGAAAACCTGCACACATCATCATGCAAGGAAGGACTTACCCCTTCTTTTCAGCCATGGCCTACGCTGCCTGCTGAGTTAAAAAACAACAGTTTCAATCAAGTTTTCAGAACCAGATTATACCTAAATCTTATGAGTTATAATTTGTCGCATCATGTGAAAAAAGGCCACCCTCCAAAAACTTGGTAGTGACAGTCTTAGAAGACAACTCAGAGATAAGATCCAAAAACCTTACATCACACCTCCTGGACAGAAACTGCCATTTTAGTGAGCTGCTGAGTTACTTCACCACTAAGAAGAGGAAGTTTGCTAGGCGGCATAGTCTATCAGAGACGAGAACATCACTCAACGAGCTTTTCTGCCTCACGTGCATAGACCTCTCACAACTAAGAATGAGCACTTCTCAGAATTGAAATGGCTTTTATTAAAATAACTGCAAATGGAAATTGATAAAATGGTAGAGGTGGTGTAGGATATCCTCATACAGAAATAGGACTTGAAGTTTACGACCCCCACTCCAATCTAAATTAAATGGTTTTAAAGCAGATTTCCGACACATTTATTGAAAAACTTTGTCCTAGGCAAGGATACCAACTTAAAAATTTCAGGAAAGCTCTTAGTATAGAGTCCAGGGACTAGATATTAATAGTCTTGCAGCAAATTGAGAGCCAAAATTTCTGGTTGTGCTTTTTTCCTTTTGATGTTTGATACAGTAAGGTTAAGTATAATGGTCTAGGGAAAAAAATAATCACTGCACTTGGAGTTCAACTCCTAAAACAGTATCCTGGAATGTCTAAGAAGATGATATTCTGAAAGAAATAAGAAACATATACAATGGAGCCATTTTGCAAACCATTAGAGCAGGAGTCTTTTATGTTAACTGAGTTCTCATTTGTATAAAACTTGGGAGTGTGTTAGAGAATCAGAAGAATGCATAAGAATAAATAAAAGATAACTAAAGCAATAAATTTTTAAGAGCCTTAATTATGCACCTAAATTTGGTATTCAAGGCTCAGGTAAAGTCTGAATAAAAGTCTAGGGAAACTGGATAAACTACTAGAACAGTCAGGGCTGAGAAACAGTAAGGCTTCTCTTACGCAACATTTCTCTCAATTGTCACTTCCTTCCCATTTTGAGAAAAGTTTCTTTTATTTAAAAAAAAAAATTTTTTTTTTTAACGTTTATTTATTTTTGGGACAGAGAGAGACAGAGCATGAACAGGGGAGGGGCAGAGAGAGAGGGAGACACAGAATCGGAAACAGGCTCCAGGCTCTGAGCCATCAGCGCAGAGCCTGACGCGGGGCTCGAACTTACGGACAGCGAGATCGTGACCTGGCTGAAGTCGGACGCTTAACCGACTGCGCCACCCAGGCGCCCCGAGAAAAGTTTCTTTTAGAAAGAATGAGGAGGACTCTATACAATATACTTTAGAGGACAATTTAAAACTGAAGGCATTGTTGTATCGATTGTCATAGGCATTATTTACACTCATTAACTTATCCTCAAATACGCCTGCAACTTCTGAAAAAAGTGTTTACATGTTTTAATGCCTTTGCTCAGTCTACCTAATAATACTACTTTTCTTCTTAGAAAAACAAATTTCATATACATAACGTCCTCTGTATTAAATCAATGAGCTAAAGATCAACACTCTTGCCAACTACCATCATCTCAGAGTGATGGCTCCCAGTCTAGAACGGTTGCTGAAGAAATGGAAAATATTCAAAAAATAATGGGGCCAATCACAAATTTCTCACTAGTCATCTCTTCTAAAAATAAACAAAACAGCATTTCTAGATAAATACATACAACAAAACATCAATGCAAATATTCAGAAACCATCCTGCCGAAACATTGTGCTTTTCCCTTCAAATCTCAGTCTCACTATTGCACATACCTCCTGCAGATGAGGGCTCGGGCTCAATGCGTAAGTTCTGCTCTTTTCAAAACCACCAACCATTCAGGAAAAAATTAAAAGGAGTATCAAAGTAAACGTGCAAATAAAACTGTTGCTTAAAGCATGTTCAAAACATCAAGTCCCTAAGACAAAGGAGTTTTCACTTGTTGGCAGAAAAACAGCCAAGTAACTATACCTGGTTCTTCCACTTGTCATTAATAAGATCTAACTTGGCTAGCACATCCACACAAACCGAAGACAGACAAAGACTGCACACCAACAAAAATTACCACATATTAAATCGTGTTTCCCATTCTTCAGTTTTTAACTGTGTTTCCTTTTTTTGGGGCAATAATCAGGTAGGTAGAAAATAAGTTATCGACATACTTTTTCAAGTAACAGTCTGGGGATCTTCAGCCTCACAAGACAGGTACAACTGTTTTAAGCTGCACCTATTAGAGCACCTAGCATTCAATCTGAGAGCTTGGCACTCTTCGCATGTTCAGGGCGTGCCGATGTATTTCTTGCATCTGTCTGATGCGGTCCTTCTGCCACATTAAGTTTTGAGGCATAGGATATCTCTGTGTGCCATGCAAGTACCGGTACGGGATCCTCACGTGGCAAGCAGTGGCTCTACAACGAGGCTGTGGCATGGGAGGAAGAAGCATCCACCGCTTTCTTTCAGCACAATATCGGTAGGCTTCTTTCCGGTACTGTTTGTCGATATCATCGCTGTTTTTCCAGCCTCCAATAATGAAAACGTCATCTCTGTAATAGCAGATAGCCGCTCCTTCGATGCTTAGGACTTCGGGAGGTAAGCTCTCAAGGATCTCATCGGACACTTGGCTGGCAATTTTTCTTACTGCCTCTTCATTTTCTAAAGAATAACTCTTGGGACAGCATGATGCCGTCTGGTAAAAGTTTGAATTGACCACAGACATTTGGAAAAAACAGTAATTGTCAATAAGCGGCAAAGATTCCACATCTTGCCACTGTCGAGTCTCCGTATCATAGCAGGTAATTACAGCCTTTAACCCATCTTCGGTGTCCCGGTCCACGGGAGTGCGGGCAGCGATGTACACAAACCGGTCTTCGATGGCTAGTGCTTTGACATCCCGGAGGATCTTTGGTGCTGATTCCAAGTTGTGCCATTTATCAAGCTCAGGATTATAAACAGTCACGTCTTTGAAGCCAGGGCTGAAGTTGCCATGCCCTCCAATGCTGTAGAGCTTCCCTTTGACTTCTGTTAACCCAAAAGAATGCTTTCTTGTCATCAGACTACAAACATGTTCCCACGTATTCAAATTTGGGTTGTATCTTTCCACAGTTTTAGCAAACCCTGGTTCCATCGATCCAGCAACATACACGTAGGACTCTGTTACTGCAACGGCATGTCCATCAAGGTGATTATGAATATGGGGCAGGTTTACCCATCTGTCCTCATCGACAAAATACCCTACACATTCACTTAAATAATCCCCTCCTTCTGACACGCCTCCAATAACCATGATCACGTCCATGTTTTGCCCATAGCGAGGTAATAATGAGACATGAGAGGCAGGATGCTGGAAGGTGCCAGACTGTATGTTTTCAGCTCTCAGAGCATGCCTCTCCACTGCATCGGCCACTAACTTGACGCAAACTTCATTATTGGCCACCAGCCTCTCTGGTTTGACATGCCGAGTAAGGTAAGTAGGTTTCATCTGGGACAATCTGAGCAATTTAAAAAGTTCTTCAAAGTATCTCTCTCTCTCTTCAGCGTTTCTCTGAACCCACTTCAACACTGTTTCAAAGAGAACCTCTTCAGAATCAACCGTGATTTCCAAGTCCGACAGCCAGTCTCGAATGAGATGGAAAGGTAAAGTATAAAATTCTTCATCCTGAATTACTTTGTGGAAATTTCTCCGTATCATATCAGCAGCTTTCAGAGCAAGTTGGCTCAGAGTATACATGTGAGCTAAGCTATGAATGGCCACACAATTAGAGAGATGAAGTTTCTTCTTGAGAAATTCTCCACAGAATTCTTTTAAACGAATTAACAGGAACCTAAAATCAAGAAAAAAGAATTTTCAAATATGCACATTTTATGTGGCTGCATTTTGAAAACATGTTATACATGTTAACATGTTTATACAAACTGAAATGGTAAGCTTCATCTCATTTTATGCCCAACATCTGAAAAAGGGTAAATCCCCCCAAATTAAAAAGGATGATGCTGAAAAGCGTATTTATTTTTTAATAATTTTTTAAAGTTTATTTATTTTGAGAGAGAGGAGAGAGAGAACAAGCAGGAGAGGGGCAGAGACACAGGGGGACAAAGGATCTGAAGCAGGCTCTGTGCTGATAGCAGAGAGCCGAACGCGGGCCTCAAACTCATGAACCACAAGATCATGACCTGAGCTGAAGTCGGATGCCCAATTGACTGAGCCACCCAGGTGCCCCATTATGCTGAAAAGTATATTTAAAAGCATATATAAAGTCATCTTTTTATATATATATATATATATATATATATATATTTTAATTATGCATATTATATAATATATATACAACTATACATGATACATGTAACATACACACAGTGGTGCTTTTCATTATGTAAGTTTTTCTGGAACATATCCTTTAATAAAAAGTACAACAGTCAGAGAAAGAAATACCATAGGATTTCACACCTATGTGGAATTTAAGAAACAAAACAAACATGCAAAGGGGAAAAAAAGAGAGACAAACCAAGAAACGGACTCTTAACTACAGAGAACAAACTGGATGGTGGGGGGGTGGTGAAATGGGTGATGGAGATTGGGGAGTGTACACTTATTATGGTAAGCACTGGGTAATGTACAGACTTGTTGAATCACCATGTTATACACTTGAAGCTAATATAACACTGTATGTTAACTATACTGGAATTAAAATTAACTTAATAAGGGCACCTGGGTGGCTCAGGCAGTTAAGCGTCGGAATCTTGGTTTCAACTCAGGTCATGATCTCATAGTTTCTCAAGTTCGAGCCCTGCATCAGGCTCCGTGCGGAGCCTGCTTGAGATTCTTTTTCCCTGTCTCTCTGCCCCTTCCCCACTTGTGCTGTCTCTGTCTCTCTCAAAATCAATTAATAAACTTAAAAAAAAAATAAAAAATAAAGTACAATAGTTCCATACTTTATTTTTATTGGCAAAGGCAATTCCCAATCCAAACCTGTCTATGCTATTCCTGTCCTAATCCCTTGTCAGTCACCAGCCTTTTCTTTGAGGCAGGGTCTCAGCAAGATACTTTATTAAGCCTTGACTAGATGGTATAGGAACTGTGGTTCCTGGGAGACTCTGTCTGTTCAATATCAGAAGGAACAGCAGTGGAGGCCTTGTGTTGAAGGTTTCAATCTCCTCTTCACTAGAGCTTTCTCCTTGGGCAGCAGATGATGGGGGGAGGGGATGGCAAGGCAAACTCAAACAACAGTAATGAACATATGGAAGGGGTCTGGCATGTTGCTGACTAGAAGTTGTCTGCCCTCCTAAATTCATTTGAAGTTAAATTACATACCACAAGTTTCAGCTAAATCCATAAATCTAGCAGAACTCAGTCCCAAGGATGGCCACTTTGAGACCACTGCTTTAACAAGAGTAAGTCCCCAGAACTGAGAACTTTAAACAAAATATGGACTTTATCAGTCCAGGCCTCTCAATTCAGGGCTCTCAATTCAACCATTTGTTATTACAGTTATCGCGCTTAGTACCCATCTAACTAGGATATAAAGATGAGTACGACAGGCTTCCTTCACCATCTTCAGGGAACATACCATCTTAGAAGACAAAGACAAGGTAGAGTGGTAAGAGCTCTAGTGACTCTCAAAGATGTCTGGGTGCCAGGGTCACTAGATTCCCAGGCTGCTCGCACCCCCTACCTGGAGCTCCTATCTTTGGCATGGCGCTCCAGATAATTCTGACATATTCCCTTGGATAGGGTGTTTAGAAACATTGCTCGATGACAATAATAGCTAACGTATACTAGGCATGTTCCATGTGCTAGGCACTTCCTATTATTTCCTTGTAAGTGCCCTTGAAGGTAGGTATGACCGACAGAGTACTCGGGCGGTAGGGAGAGAGCTCTTGCCTCAGAGCTCATGGGTAAGGTTAGATATGACGTTGCCAGGCACTTAGTGCCCATCACAAGGCAGCTGCTCAAGCAGCTGACAGATGGACAGAAGTTCAACTGCCTGAGATGTTCTCTCCTAACCCCCAACTCCCCTATAAAGCAGGAGCAAATCTGAAAAAGGAGCCCACGTGAGACACAAACATAGCTTGAGTGGGTGCAATGACCTTTCTCTACTCATTTTCATTCAACAAACCTCTCTCTCAAATCTATACCTGCCCCACCCTACCCCACCCTCTCATGAACGATCCAAACTTGGGCTATGAGAAAACAAGCAATCAGAAACTTCATCTTACCACCACCCAATGTGCCTGTAGCTTTACCCTATATTCTGCCTTCCCAGTCCAGCTTTTCCATTATTAATACTGATTCTATCCCCTTCTTGATTTCAAGGACTTTGCTCCTGCCAAGAATTCCCCCACTCCTGTAACATGAAGTTCTCCTCTTCCACTGATTCATTTTTCTTCAGCACACAAACAAGCTCTAGTATCTCCTATCTTACTTAGATGGGGGAAAAAGACCTCCCTGGACTCTTCTCCAAACATGTCCATGTGTACCATTATTCTGACCCTCTTTATACGAAGACTTAACTTAAATGGCTCCTGCTAATGCCATCAAGGGTCTCTATATTGCCAAATGCAGGGATCACTTACGGTTGACAGTTGACAGGATAGGCTACTCCCTCCTCTATACCTTTTTTGTTTGTTTTTTTTTAAGGCTTCCTGTGAGACCCATCTCTTCTACTGGTTCCTCTTTAACATTTTGGAACCCCAGGGCTCAATCCTGCCCCTTCTCTGTCTACACTCTCTTCCTAAGTAATTTTTCATCCAGTCCCATGGCTTTAATTACCATCTTATATGCCATATTCTTCCCAATGTTCTTACATCCAACTGCCTATTCAGACATTTCCTGGACCCAAACCAAACTCCTGGTCTTCCCAAACTTGCTTTCCTACACTCTCCCACATCTTAATAAATAACTCCATCTTTCCAATTGCTTGTATCAAAAACCAGCAGTCCTTTCCCTTACACTCTGTATCAAATCCATCAGCAAATTTGTCCCCTCTACCTTCCAAACATATCTAGAACTGAAGCACTTATCATCTTTACTTCTCCTTCTTCAATCCAAGCCTCTGTCACCATTCCATTCCAACAACCCCCTAATCTTTTTGCTTCTGCCTTTGCAGCCCCTTCCTCACTGCCCCATCCTTTATTCATCACAGCAGAATTCTTCAAATCACATTTCATTGTTCCTCTGCCCCAAACCTTCCTATTTCATTCAAAATAAGAGCTCAAGTCCTTCACCAGGCCAACAAGCCCTATGGAATCTGGATCCATCCCCCATCTCCACCCTGGGGCCTCTCCCACCCCTCTCAACCTGCACCCATTTGATCTAGCCATGCTGGCCTCCCGCTATTCTCAAACATCCAGATAAGCCCCACCTCAGGCCTTTCCACCTGTGTCCTCAACCTGAAACACTTTTTTTTTTTTTTTAACGTTTATTTATTTTTGAGACAGAGAGAGACAGAGCATGAACAGGGGAGGGTGAGAGAGAGAGGGAGACACAGAATCTGAAACGGGCTCCAGGCTCTGAGCTGTCAGCACAGAGCCCGACGCGGGGCTTGAACTCACGAACCATGAGATCATGACCTGAACCGAAGTCGGACACTTAACCGTGAGCCACCCAGGCGCCCCCTGAAACACTCTTTACCTCACCTCCTTCAGTTCTTTGCAAAATGTCTTCTTCATGAGGCATTCTCTATCTACCCAATTAAAAAACACAGCTCCTCTCTATGAGCACTTTCTATGCTGAATTTCTCATCAAAGCTGTAACAATCATCCAACACGCCATCTATTTTAATTATTTATTGCCCATCTACCAGTGTGAGCGCAACGAGGAAAGGGACTTTTGTCTGTTTTGTTCACCAGGAAGTCCCAGCACCTTAGAACCCAGTGTCTGATCTGATGCATTAACAGGCACTCAATAGGTATTTGTTAAAATCATGTTCCTGGTAATATAATACTGCCAAAAGGGAGTCCTCCACATCTCTAAAAATGGCATTCACCTGCCTCCTAACCAGTCTCTGAAGCATCCGTTCCTGCTCCGTACAATCCATTTTCCACTGTAGCAGAATCCTCTTTTAAAATAATGAAATCAGGGGCGCCTGGGTGGCTGGGTCCGTTCAGCATCTGACTTCGGCTCAGGTCATGATCTCGCGGTTGACGAGCTCAAGCCCTGTGTCAGGCTCTGTGCAGACAGCTCAAAGCCTGGAACCTGCTTCAGATTCTGTGTCTCCCTCTTTCTCTACCCCTCCCCCACTCATGCTCTGTCTCAAAAATAAATAAATATCAAAAATAAAATAAAATAAAATAGGGGCACCTGGGTGGCTCAGTTGGTTGGGTGACCGACTTTGGCTCAGGTCATGATCTAGCAGTTTGTGAGTTCGAGCCCGGTGGCGGGCTCTGTGCTGACAGCTCAGAGCCTGGAGCCTGCTTCGGATTCTGTGTCTCCTCCTCTCTCTACCTCTCCCCTGCTCACACTCTTGTGTCTCTCTGTCTCTCAATAATAAATAAACGTTAAAAAAATAAAAAATAAAATAAAATAATGAAATCAGGAAGTTTCTTTACTCAGCTTCCCACCTCACAGTAAAAACCAAATTCCTTATTCCAGCGCATTTCGCAAACCCTTCACCCATTAGACCCAGCTCCATTGGGTATTTCCTTTAGTTCTTTAAGCCGAACTGGATCCTGACTGAGGGCCTTGGCGCTCTCTGCCTGGAATGTTCATCCCCCATCTCTGCATGGCCAGTTCTTTCTTGCCGTTTAGAGATCGGTCTAAACGTCACCTCCTCAGAAAGGTCTCTCCTCTACCAATCACTGTCCTTTCATCCTTTTTAAATGTCAACACAGCGCTGATTACAGGCAGACTTTCTTTTTCACTGCCTTTGTCCCTCCACCTGGAATCTGAGCTCCCTAAGCGCAGGGCGCCCTCGTCAGACCGGCCGCATCCTCGGTGCCCAGCGCAGTGGCCGCCCCACAGCACACAGTAGACGCTCAACAAGCCGCAAACAAACGCATCTCGTACGGGCTCCCTCGAGTCCCACCCGCAGGCCCTGCCTCCCCGCCTCCCCCGCCCCCTCCCGGGATGCGGCCCTCGGTGGGCGAGCCTCTCCGCCGCCCGGCGCGCGGCCCCCAGCAATTCGCCTACCTGTCGGCCAACTCCAGCACCTCGTGCACGCTGCCCGTGCTGACGCGGATGCGCCCGGTGTACATGTATTCGATAACGGCTTCCACCGTGTCGGGCTCGGGCCCGGGCTCCGAGCTCCACTTGCGCATCTCCACCCTGCCCGAGCGGGACTCCGAGAACTGGCCCGAGAGCAGGGGCGTGAAGTATTCGGTGGCGGCGGCCAGCACCGAGCGGTGGGCCCGGAACTCTCGGCCGCCCGCGCCGCCGAAGCACAAGGTAATGTCGCAGAAGAGGCCTTGGCGCCGCTGCTCGTTCTGCCTCCACGACAGCTCCGAGCAGTGAGAGCTGCACTCGAAATCCTCGGCCTCCGGGCCCGGATCGCCCCCGCTCGCTTCCATTGCAGATATGCCGGGCCCAGACCCGAAGTCCACCGTGCCGCTGCCTCGGACTTCGGCGGCCAGTCCTGCCGATCCGGCGGCGGCCGTCTCCATGCTCTCCATCTCCAGCACCTGAAGAGATGCGGCCGCTGCCGCCGCCGCTGCCGCCGCCACCGCCGCCGCCGCCATCTTGACGCCGCCGCGCCCGACCTCCGCAGTCTCGGAACGATTCAGCCGTTCTGGTGCGACACAGAGGAATTCTGGGAATAAATAGTGGGCGCAGGGCGGAGCTGGGCGCCGCTAGTGTGCGCACGCGCGGCCGCTCCCGCCCGGAGCCGCGCCACCTAGGAGAGAGCTGGAGAGGGCTGGGTAGGGCAGGGTAGGGCTGCCCCCCACCCCCTTCCTCGACGACCTCCCTCCCACGTGTCGTTGTCTCCTTCCCGTCAGAGTGGCACGCTCTTCGTGGTCATTTTGTAGGACAAAAGCCACCCTGGCCCGTCACCCATTGTTAGTGTCTCGGGTGGCGACAGTGTATTTTTAAAGATTTAAAATGGCTTTGGAGTAAACATGAAAAAAAACCTTAAGACCGAGCCCCCGCTCAGTGGACGAGGGCGAGCAAGTTAACTCAGTATCTCGGAACCAATTCATCTTCTACAAATAGGATAGTATCTGTTAGGAGAACGCTTAGGGATGCTTGTGTTTTACATAATGTTTGGTCCGTAGTTACTGTTGCAAACATACTTGTTTAAAAGATGAATAAAAGTCACTTTGGGGTTTTATTAAGTAAGGGAGTGGCTCCATTAGATGCATGCTTTAAAATATCACTGGTGGCTAAAGAAATAATGAAAAAGTGGAAGTAGGAGCATTAGTTAGCATATAGATAGATCAGAGGGATAATGAAAGGCTGAATCCGTAAGATGGGACAACCAGAGAAGTGGAAGAGAGGAGGACTCTTGAGCTTTTGGCTTAAGCATCTGGGTTACAGCTTTGTTCCTATTCACTGAAAATGGAGAGGTACCGATTCAAGGGAGAAGACAGGGTTGTTTTTTTGTTTTTTTCCCAACATTTTTAATAAGTTTATTTTTTTAGTAATCTCTATACCCAACATGGGGCTCGAACCCACGAACCCAAGATCCAGTTGCATGCTCCACCTACTGAGCCAGCCAGGGCCCCCCTGAGCAGGGGGGTTGAAGTTAGTGTTTTGATGAGTTCTGTGTGTGTGTGTGTGTGTGTGTGTGTGTGTGTGTGTGTGTAGAGATGGATGAACATTTTTAAAATGACATGTAGTGAAACAATTAGCACCGTTCAAAGGAATGGAGAGGAAAGGATATGGATGGCATGAGACAGTAGTGTGTCTTTATTGTTACTATATAGTTTATTGAAACCAAACTGATAATACAGAGAAGAGACTGAGCTGGCAGCTGCCAGAATCTTGCTGGATTATAGATGCAAACTGGCTGGAGACGAGTCCTTGAACCCAGACTTCATTAGCAAACTGATAAATCAGTTGCATAAATACAGAGGACATAGAACACGAAACATTTCACAGCTTTTTTTTTTTTTTTTTGCTTTGCGTTTCCATTTTAAACATATGTATGTTACAACTTTACATTTTAAATTACTACTCCACATGTTTTGTGACAATGGCTAAGGATGCAACGTCCCATCCCCCTGACGTAAACAGAGTTTGGTCTGCAACATAGAACATTACAGTGAGATACCAAACAAACCCTTAACACATAACATACAAAAAGATCTTTAAAAATCAGATTAACACAATGTTCTTCAGGTTATATGAGGAGGAAAGGAAAGTGGGAAAATAAGACATTAGGGATGCTTTAAACTGATAGTAACTTGAGGTCTTAAAAGTTTCATTCTCTTCCTCCAAGGGAAAAAAATTTTAACTAAAGGAAAAAAGAAAGCAACATCATAACACCCTACAATGAGGAACACTATCCTTACAGTGCTTAGATGCTTCCATATAATAAATACAGCAGGTAGCAGAGCAAAGGTCACAAGTATTGGCTTGGTTTATTTCTATGCTTATAAAAAAAGTACTAAGCTTCCTGGTGTGGAATGAACAGTGTTAGCCTGTGGGTGTCATCAGTGCCTGTACACCAGCAGCTGTTTACATTCCAGGTCCATTTTCTAGCAAGCTCCAGTGCCAGCCGTGTGCACGCTACTTCCCAGGGGATGAGCTCTTGTCTTCACTTCACTGACATATGGTTCCGGGCTCAGTTACATGCTCATATGTTCCGGAAGAACATATGAAATATCATCCCAAGGGTGACGATACAGCCCCTGCTTCAGCCTCTTCTGATCGAGATAGTGTCCTGAAATGGGGCAAAGGCATCTTTTTGTTAAGAGTTGGTTGAGTAGTCGGGGGCGCCAGGGTGGCTCCAACTTAGGAGCCTTAGGAACTTAGGAGGCTTAGGCCTCCAACTTCGCCTCAGGTCATGATCTCGCGGTTCCTGAGTTCGAGCCCCACGTCAGGCTCTGTGCTGACCGCTCGGAGCCTGGAGCCTGCTTCAGATTCCGTGTCTCCCTCTCTCTCTCTGCCCCTCCCCCGCCCGCACTCTGTCTCTCTTTCTCTCTCTCTCTTTCAAAATAAACAAACAAACAAAAAGAGAGTTGGTGAGCGATCTGCTAAAAGTTTGGCAAGGGGGAGAAGATGAGGACAGAAAATCTAATACAAAAAAAATGAGGAAGTAAATCCAGATCCACCACACAAGCGGATACCAGCCTGGCTAAAAGGCAACTGTGGGATTTCATTGTTTTCCTGGACTAGCAATCAGCCATTTCCAAGAACAAAGGAACCATGGAATGAATATAAAGGGGGAAGTTAAAGTAAGAAAGGAAGGATTAGAAACGATGAAGATCATGTGACATCTTCCTAGTAGAAACTTGCCTCCCAGGTGTTACAGCTGAACCATGGGGGGGGGGGGGTACCAAACCGAACTCTTAATAACAACAACTACCAACTCACCAATGAAGCCCATACTCCTTCCCAGCACAAAGATGCCATTGAGGGCTCCAATGTCAATATATTCATCAGCTTCCTCCCTGCAAACACACAATCAACCTGTGGTTTTAAAACGGCTCACATGACCCCCCCCTCCTCCCCACAAACAGTACGACTTCTGCCCAGGAACGAGAAAGTAGATCTCTTTGGTATCAAAGGAGAAAAAGGGTGCTCTGGGTGGTAGGACTACAGACAATTTTTGTTTTCTTCTTTATACCTCTCCATACTTTCTAAATCCTCTGTAATGAGCATGTATTGCTTTCAGAACTGGAAGGAAACCGCAAGCAAGCATCAATAAATGTAAAGAAGAAGAAAATGGGTGGCTTAATCGAAGTGTCCAACTTCAGCTCATGTCGTGATCTCACAGTTTGTGAGTCTGAGTCACACATCAGGCTCTGCTTGGAGTGTTGTCTCCTTCTCTCTCTCTCTCTCTCTCTCTCTCTCTCTCTCTCCCCCTCTCCCTCTCCCTCTCCCTCTCTCTGCCTCTGTCCAACACGCTCAATGTCTGTCCGTCTCTTATTTAAATAAATAAATAAATAAATAAATAAATAAATAAATAAATAAATAAATAAA
>NW_024412420.1:15829474-15902029 GCF_014898765.1 Herpailurus yagouaroundi
AAATAAATAAATAAATAAATAAATAAATAAATAAATAAATAAATAAAGTAGAAGAAAAATGACCACAGAGCTCACCGAGTGAAGGACCCACAGTTTCTAAGCATGTCTACAAAGGCAACTCCGATGAAACCGTCTACGTTCAGGATAAGATTTGGTTTCTGGGAAGGCAAAAAATTCAAAGCACTTCTCATCATTTCTCATTTTTTCTTTGTAATTTTCCACAATTACTACTAGTAATAGAACTACAAATTCTGACCACAATTTAAAAACCTCCCACCAAAACATCATAGCTGGTTAGGAAAGAAAGAGTCAGTTCAATTCCCAATGTCTAGCAAAGGACCCAACACCTAGTTGACAGTATGTATTTGTTGAACTTAGTAGTACAACAGAAATAAAATTTCCCAGAACACCAGATTTGATTTTGGCTGCACAATCAGAAGCTAGGCTGACTCTTGTTTTCCCCAAGAAATTCACCCACAACAATGAGTTGGAAATTAGGGATATTTTCTCTTTTACCTTCGAGGTGGTAATCTTCTCGACTTCCAGCGCATAGTCAAGCAGGGGGGTGGCAGGGAAGTGCTGTTTGACATAATCTTTGAGGATCTGCACTCGCATGTCTGGGTTGTTTATCTAGAAAGTGACCCAAAGTTACAGAGGAACCCACCCTGACACTGCCATTAAGAGACCTGTTGGGGGCGCCTGGGTGGCTCAGTCAGTTAAGCGTCCCACTCTTGGTTTCAAGTCGTGATCTCGCTCAGGTCGTGATCTCACGGATCATGGGTTCAAGGCCCGCACTGGGCTCCGCACTGACAGTGCAGAGCCTGCTTCAGATTCTCGCTCTCTCTCTCTCTCTGCTCCTCCCACATACTCTCTCAAAATAAATAAATAAACTTAAAAAAAAAAAAAAAAAAAAAAAAAGACATGTTTGTGCTCCTGCCACAGATGGACACAAATGTTTATATTTTATCCAGGAGGTGTGTTTTAGGGACCTGATCCATGTGTCTTGATTCCATGCAGCACAGATTATGACCCTGCTGTAGGGCTTAAGGTTTCTAAAGTCCTCTTGAATCTCACTTGAGCCTCAAAACAAACTGTAGGTTCGCCCTTTTATGTTACAGACAAGGAACTGAGACCTGGAGATGTTAACTGAGTTCAACAACAGGCCCCGGTTTAAGCAGCAGGGGGCTCGGGGCTCACCTACTCTCCAACCAAAAGTCTTAGGTTCTAGCCACGAACCATGCCGCCCAAGAGTTCAGTGGCCCCGGCGTCCTCCAGCTGTAACAAAGTTCTACAGAGTTCTTAGTTTTTAGACTGGCAAGCACTTGTTGGCGTGGGGCAGCAAAGCACCCCTGAAATCTCAAGAAAAGCTCTGCGCCTGCACCATCTGCTAAGAGACCCACACTAAACCATAATCGGTCAGTGGGGCAGGGAAGTGGTTCAGATGCCAGGCAACTCCCAACACCCAGTTCCCAAGCAGATAGCACTGCTCCAGTCCACGGCACAGGGCCTCTTTCAGACAGAACATCACACTTATACTGCCACGCTCAGGCTTCTACGTTCCTTCCTTTCTGGAGTCCATACTGACGTGGTTCTAATGGAAAGCTGTTTAAAGGCATTCTGCATTATAACGGAAAAACAGCTGCCTGATCTTTGACATCTGTCAACACAGCCAAAGCTTTGCACATTGAGAGTCAAGGGCCTGGGTGTTCCCCACTAAAATAATGCCTCCACCTGCATGCAGGTCAGTCCTTAAGGAGAGCCACGACTTACCGATTTCACTCGGTGACCAATGCCCATAATCAGCTTTCCTTCCTTCTTCATCTTGTTCACAAACTCCATGGGGATAATGCCGCTGTCAAAGGCTTTGCTGAACATCTTGGCGGCTGCATCCAGGGCACCCCCAAACCGGTCCCCCTGTAGGACAAGCAAGCGCACATGCCCTGAGCTGGAAGAGACTCCCTCAGCTTCACAGACCAATCCAGCATGCCCTGAACCGCCCCAGCACGGGGTTTGACACTCTGAGGCTCCTTCTAGGACCCTGTGACAGCCAAGTGCGTGTCAGCATAACCATGTGTCGCCTACGGATCTCACCTCCCGATCTCACCTCCCGGGAGGCCAGTACTCACAATAGTGAGCAGCCCCGAGGTGAGGCTGGAAACCAGGTCCTTCCCAGCCCGAGCACAGATGATGGTGTTGTGAGCCCCAGACACGGCTGGCCCGTGATCCGCCGTCACCATCAGGCACATCTCAATGAACTGGCAGGCATACTTGGGCAACCTAGAGGGGGAGGAAAGGGGCACTAAGACGAGGGTTGGAACAGAGGCGAGCTGCTGAACAGGAGCTACGCTGACCCACAAAGCCAAGCACCTGCTGGCTCCCATGTCTACTACTATATCAAGCAACTCTAGAGGCAAAAACCTCCAATTCTTGAGCAGCTCCTAACTCACTGATAGCAAATACTGCTTTTAATACAGAGTTAGCCACTGGGGGTTGACAATCTCTTCTTTAGACAATGGCTTCCAGCATGAGTCGTTGCAACAGAATTTAACCTGTACTTGTGACTTCCTTCTACGTGCCATATGGAGAAGTGAGACTCCTGTCCCTTTCCCAGTGTAGTAAGCCCCAGGTCTCCTGCAGTGTTCAACCTCTCAACTGATGATTAGGAATGAAGTCTGGGGGCGCCTAGGTGGCTCAGTTGGTTAAGTGTCCGACTTTGGCTCAAGTCATGATCTTACAATTCGTGGGTTCGAGCCCCACGTCAGGCTCTGCACTGACGGCTCAGAGCCTGAAGCCTGCTTTCTGTGTCTCTGTCTCTGCCCCTCCCCCCCCCCATGAAGAAACACTTAAAAATTAAAAAAAAAAAAAAAAATGAAGTCTGGAGATATAGGGATGCAAGAACAGACAGGGAAATCTGCAGAGGTGTTACAACACCATGAACTTCTCCCGGGAAGGGCCCAAAACTGGGCCAAGAACTATCTCTGCAGCTGAGGGCATGACACAAACCAAGACATTGGGCAGAGCCCAAGGCCACCCCAAGCCAGGGCTCTGTGAATTAAGTATTATTCACTGGCCCCCTTGCCCAGCTGTCAGTCCCAGGGGAGGGCTATGTTTGGGAGTTGCAGAGAAACCAATTTATTCAAACACTCAGGCTGATAAGACAGACAACCTAATATATAAGGTACTTCATGCCTATTTAGCAACTCTATCAGGCCTGCACTCTGAGCTACCAGACCCATCCAGACCTCTCTCAAGAGGCCTACATTTACTCTTATTTCTTTAAGAGCGCCAAGGACAGGGGCTGATCCAAGATCCCTGATGAGGTCACTGCTTTCTACTTAGTTGAGACTGGCCTTTCTGTCCTTGGAAGACCCAGGAACAGCCAGTATCTCTTCTGGCCTTGCAATTGATCTGTGGCCATAAAGATTAGTCCTGGACGTATTCCCCAAGGCTACCCAGCCCCCACTCCCTTTTCAGGGGAAAATCCTTAACTCTGAGTCAAAGATGGCAGTGTCCAGCCATCTTCTGACCTCCATGCCTCACCTTCTCTGGAACCAGAGGAGGCCGAGGACCCCGCCAATGCCCATCTCTTCCTTGAAGACCTCGGTGATGGGCATGCCCGCGTAGATGAGCTCCTGTCCTCGCTCGTCACAGATGCTGGTCATGAATGAGGCAGGTTTGCGGATCAAGCCCAGCTCCTGAGCAAAGATGGGGGCAGGGGGAAGCAGCACGAAATGACCACAGAGATTCTTCCAGGACTGCCTCACTGTCTGCACTACCAGAACCAAAGTGTTCCAGGTACCGACGCTCAAACTCCTCCCAAGAAAGAAGCACAAAAACCCTTTCGTTGTATCATTTCAGTCGTATAAAATAGGAGTGCCATGCGCGATTTCCACCCACAGGTTCATTTTCGCCTCACAAAGATGTCCCAGCAGAAGCCAACCCAAACTCACCCGGCTTAGAAATGCAAGAATGAATCTGAAGGGAAATTTTTCTAGCACTCCAGGTTCAATTGCCAAGCCCCCACCAAAACGTAATGAGCAGGGGGCTGTGCAAATAGGGGATTCCCTCAAGATGTCCTTCACCCAGGGGAAGGGACTGAGCTGAACTTCCAGCTTCCAGAGTTGGGGTACAATGGGGACATTGTTGCCAACTCTGCATAAGCCCATTTCTCCAATTATCCCTGATCAATTTTCACTGTAAAATGCCTTTCTGCCTTAGTGTTTGTCAGTTTAAGGGCCATCTGTCTGGCCTTTCTCCACTTTTATCTATATATAGACACATGGAGAATACATAAAGTGTTTTTGTGTACACAGGTTTTTCATAATCGTGATATACTATCTCATAATACTCCATTTACTCAATGAATTTGAGCTCCATAAATGTAGGCACATACATAGATCTGGTTCATTCCTTTTAACTGCTGTATGATATCCTATCCTATGGCAAAACCACAAGTTAGCCGTTCTTCCACTGATAACCATCAGGTGGAAAAATCTTGAACACATTTGTGTGAATGTGCGAGCACTTCCCTGAAATCGCTTTCTAGACAGGAATTACGCCATCAGGTGTGAGCACTTCTTTTCTTTTCTTTTCTCTTTTCTTTTTTTAGTAATCTCTACACCTAACCCGGGGCTTGAACTCACAAGTATCAGATCAAGAGTCGCACACTCCACCAACAGACACAGCCAGGCACCCCAGGGGCCAGCGCTCTGAAATCTGATATTACCCAATGGCCTTTCAGAAAGGGTGGTGCCAAGTTCCACACCCACCTTCAAGGAACAAACGCACAAAGTTCCTCACACCCATACAAACACAACATATTATCAAAGAACTGTTTTCTTTGTTGACCTCAAAAGGGGAAAACTGGTATCACGGCTTTTACTTTGGCACCTTCTTATAATGAGTGAGACTGAGCATTTTTTCAGGTTGAAAGGCCATTTCCTACCCATTTTTGTAGTGGTCTTTTAAAAACTGGCTTCAGGGGCACTTGGGTGGCTAAGTTGGTTAAGCGTCTGAACATCAGCTCAGGTCACGATCTCCGTTTGTGAGTTCGAGCCCCACATTGGGCTTGCTGCTGTCAGCACAGGGCCTGCTTTGGATCTTCTGCTCCCTTCTGTCCCTCCCCGCTCTTGCTCCTGCTCTCTTTCAAAAATAAATAAAACATTGGGGTGCCTGGGTGGCTCAGTTGGTTAAGCGTCCAACTTCGGCTCAGGTCATGATCTCACAGTTTGTGAGTTCGAGCCCCGCGTCGGGCTCTGTGCTGACAGCTCAAAGCCTGGAGCCTGCTTCGGATTCTGTGTCTCCCTCTCTCTCTACCCCTCCCCACTCATGGTCTGTCTGTCTTAAAAATAAATAAAACATTTTTTAAAAATAAATAAATAAAACATTAAAAATAAATAAACAAATAAAAACTGATCTGATCTCAGAGAGTTCTCGTGTACTTCGAACATTAGCTCTTCATCTCTGCCGCTTAGACAAGCAGGCAGAGTAGACACTCTACTTCACCCGGAAACCCCTCAGCAAGTGCAAACAACTCTAGGGGGCGTTGTCTGTCCTCAGTCCCCATTTCCAACCAGGCCACAAGGCTGTGGGACATACATGCTGCCCTTCGCCCTCTTGGGCCCTGTATCTGTTTTACCCGTTGGTCAGAAGGGGCCGGCTCACAAGCTCCAGCACACAAGGAGGGGCTGGAATCAAAGAATACTCGCTGTGGGTTTTTTCTAATCTATGCCCTTGGAGTAGAGCTGCCGTCGGGGGCATGGTTTGGAGGCCAGAGCAGTGATTACAGGGTTGCCCCCAGCTAGTAGGGCAGGGCCTGGTTTCCAGGGACTGTAGCCAAATCAACAGGAAACCCACCCCTCAGCGTCACCTACCCTGGCCCAGGAGTAGTCCATTGGCACCGTTGGAGGCGGCACCTCCTGAGCAGGTACGATGACTCCTCTGGCCACAAGATCTTCGTACACAGACCTGAGAGGCGGGGGAAGGGAAGGAGAGAAGACATCCGTGTGCATTTTATTCTTCTGGGCTCTTCTAAGCCATCCTCGGAACGTTGCTCCATCTAACCCCAAAACTCCAGGTTTCCTAGCTTTGTAGCCCCTCCTGGCAATGCCCTACACCAGGTGGATTCCTAAATGAAAACAGGTTCTGGCCAAGACTCTCCCTCACCCCCCCACCCAACCCCATGGGGCTTTATAGAAAGCTGAATCTGGAGGCCAAGGAAGGACAGAGGGGAGGAAGGAGAAGACACAATGGGTAGCCATTGTTTACCAATCAATTAGGGCTGACACCTTCTAAATGTTTCTATGCTCATCTCTTATTGAAGGGACAGCCAAGTAGGTAGGCTCAGAAAGTGAACATGTTTTAATAGCAGTCTGAATGGCCTGTAACTGCTGTGCCTACAAACAAAACAAAAACCGAAAAGAGGATAAAGATTTCAGACTACCTCAACAGTTACACTCCACACCTAACATCTCTAACACTCCAGCACGCTGACACACTGTGTCACCTCTGTGTCACAGCAGCTGCTATCCTCGGCTGGGGGGGGGGGGGGGGAGGGGGGTGTTCCGGAAAGGGAACCGGAGGCTGGTGTCCTCCCCACGGTCCACTCACTGGATGATTTCTCCCAGTTCATCGAAGCTTGGGGGCACAAACACCCCTGCCTCCTTCAAAGCCTGGTTCTTGGCTACTGCAGTTTCAGAAGCCTGGTTGGCACAAGCTCCGGCATGGCCAAACTGTACCTGGAAGGCAACAGGGAGCAGCTTTTACCCAGTTTGTGAATCCCTCCGGGGAAAGGCCACAAAGGCTCCGGAATGTCGGTACCGATTACAGGCCGGACCCTGTTAAACACTCTATAGTGAATCGCCTCATTCAAGCCTCACACAGGCTCACTCAACAGGGACGCCAAATAACGCTCAATTTACAGAAGAGGAAACTGAGGCACCAAGAAGTTCAGGAGCTTACTGAGGGTCACACCGCTGGTGTGTATGGGAGCCAGAACATAAAGCCTGGCGGCCCAACTCCACAAACACCTGCACTCAGCTCCCCCTGCCCCCCTGGCAGCGGTTGAGGGGGAGGATGGAGAACGGCTGGTAGTTGTGAACCACTGTGAGAAGTGAAGGCGCAGGCTGGCAACCACAGGTTGAGCTGATCTTCACAAACAGGATCTGACTGTCCTGCACATACTTTGTATAAAATAAGTCCAATAAAAAAAAAAAAAAAATTCTCGCGTAAAAGTACAAATTCCTAGTTTTTTTTTTTTAAAGTTAATTTTTTTTTTTTTTTAACGTTTATTTATTTTGGGGACAGAGAGAGACAGAGCATGAACGGGGGAGGGGCAGAGAGAGAGGGAGACACAGAATCCGAAGCAGGATCCAGGCTCTGAGCCATCAGCCCAGAGCCCGACCCGGGGCTCGAACTCACGGACCGCGAGATCGTGACCTGAGCTGAAGTCGGACGCTTAACCGACTGAGCACCCAGGCGCCCCCTAGCTTCTTTTTAAAAAGTCACATTGTGGAGGGGCACCTGGGTGGCTCAGTCAGTTAAGCATCCGGCTTCAGCTCAGGTCATGATCTCACGGTCATGAGTTCAAGTCCCGTGTTGGGCTCTGTGCCAGCTTGGAGCTTGGAGCCTGCTTCAGATTCTGTGTCTCCCTCTCTCTCTGCCCCTCCCCTGCTAGAGCTCTGTCTCTCTCTCAAAAATAAACAAACATTTTAAAAAAATTATTAAAAAGTTTTTTTTCTAAGTCAGATTGTGGGGCGCCTAGCTGGCTTAATCCATGGACCATGCCACTCTTGATCTTGGGGTCATGAGTTCAAGGCCCATGATGGGGGCAGAGTACTTAAAAAATAAAATGGTTTTAAAAAATAAAAATAAATAAATAAAAAGTCAGATCGTGCACCACCAGGTCTATATTCCCACAGGGCAACAATCACCTGGAGCCGATAAGCAACGCCCCCTTCTGCCTGGGTGCACAGTGAGGTAAACTCTAAGCCCAAGGGCACAGGGGGTGACTGGCTACGGGAAGGGAGCAACAGGGAAGAGAAAACCAACGCGAAGAGCTAAGTAATTGTGTCTTTGACCACGCAATGGGGAAAATGAGGTAATGACATGAGATGTACTACAAAGCCCCAGTCAGGGTGGGGTGAGGCAGGTAATCATAAAAATACTTAATCTGTTTGAATAACTACATCCACTCACTCTTCGATGTGCTTTACTCGCTTCATCTTTCGGTAGCTAGGGCTACTTCCAATAAGAAAAGAAATAAAAGTGGTAAATAAAAGAGGTAAAGTAACCTGCCCAAGGCCACACAAGTAGGATACGGTAGCATCTGAAGTCAGGCAATATGGCCTCTCCCAGCGCTCTTACCCGCTAGGCATAACAAAAGGGGCTTTAAGTGTTGAAAATCAGGTCTGAACTACAGCTCTGGTTAGCAACACCCAACCCAAAAACTTATGCTTTAAATTGCAGGCTCCCAATGCATTCTTTATAGGACTGAACCTGCATGGTGGAAGGGGTGGGAAGGAAAAGAGATTCTATATGCAAACAAACAGAAAATGCTGAGTTCAAGGAAGTTCAATAGGTTTAATTCTGAGATTCCTCAAAGCTAAAATCAAAGTTTTAAAAAGGGAGATTACACTACATATTCATAATTTATAGAAGCTCCCCTTTCTGGCTGTTTTTTGTTTTGAGGACCACTGCTACTGGACCGGTGTTCTATGGAACACAGTTCCGAAAAGTGCCACCTCGCCAATACCCCTGGTCTCTACTCCCATTGCCCAGTTCTGAATTCTGTCTTCCTGAGGAGCAGACTCTGCTTGCCAACATGTGGAGATTTTGTTGTATACCTATCTTACCTCCTCTACAGGGCAGAAAGTTCTGCAAGGTCATGTGGCCTGTTTAAGGAATCAAAAATCACTCATTAGCTGGGTAGTCACTGTACTATACTCCATTTGTATACGCCTGAAATTTTGTAATGTTTTAAAAAATTAATTGAGGGATGCCTGGATGGCTTAGTCCATTAAGCATCTGACTCTTGGTTTCGGCTCAGGTCACAATCTCACAATTTGTGAGTTCGAGCCCCACAGAGGGCCCTGCACTGGCAGTGCAGAGCCTGCTTGGGCATTCTCTCTCTGCACCTCCCCAGCTTTTACTCACATGTGCTCTCTCTTTCTTAAAATTAACTTTTAAAAAATTAATGGAAAGGGGCGCCTGGGTGGCTCAGTCGGTTAAGCGTCCAACTTTCGCTTAGGTCATGATCTTGCGGTTTGTGAGTTCGAGCCCCACGTCAGGCTCTGTGCTGACAGCTCAGAGCCTGGAGCCTGCTTCGGATTCCGCGTCTCCCTCTCTCTCTGCCCCTCCCCTGCTCATGCTGTCTCTGTCTCAAAAATAAATAAAAACAATTAAAAAAAATTAATGGAAAAACAAAAATAAAACACCTTGAGGACCTGTCCTATCCCTGGGGTGATGAGCAGTGCCCAGCCAGAAACAGAAGAGTTAGGTCCTTGACCTCTTGGGGGTGTCCTCAGCATAGTAGGGGTTGGGAGGTGAAGGGCTGGTAATGGAGAGCTGGTTAAGAGAAACAATGCAGGGGGAGGGAGGAATTATTTTTGGCTGCTGAGGTGGAGAGGAAAACAGTCCAGAAGGAACATGAAGAGCTTCATGGAATAGGTGAATTAAAGAATGGAAACAAGTATCTGCTAAAACCTGTATGTGCCAGACCTTTCCAATTACTTTCTTTAAAAAAAAAGTTTTTTCTTTTACATTTTATTTATTTTTGAGAGAGAGAGAGAGAGAAAGAGAGAGAACAAGTGGGGGAGGGACAGAGAGAAGGAGACACAGAATCTGAAGCAGGCTCCAGGCTCTGAGCTGTCAGCACAGAGCCGGATGCGGGGCTTGAACCCGTGAACCGTGAGATCACGACCTGAGCCGAAGTCAGTTGCTTAACCGACTGAGCCACCCAGGCGCCCCTCAATTACTTTCTTACGTAAGCCACACAACAACTCAGAATCAGCCCCATTTTACACCTCAAGAAACTGAGGCACGGAGAGGCCAAATGACCTGCCCTGGTCACACAGATCCACCTAGAGCTGATTCTAGCCTGTGAGAGTAGAGGTCACGTCTGAAAGACAGGCATGATTCTATGACCTACCCCTTTCCTCTTATTTACTTGGGAAGAAAAAAAAAAAAAAAAAAAAAACTCGCACCGTTAATACTTGACGTAACATATTCTTTCTATGCCAACACATCAAGATCTACCTCATTCTTCTCCTGCCTGCCCGGGTTTCTATCACATGGCTGGCGCCAGGATGACATACCCTCTCCTGGCCAGCAAGCAGCATTCAGGCCGTTCCGCTTTCTGCCCTTACAACATTGCGAGTATCCTTGCACACATGCTGAAATATTTTTGCATGCAGACCCCAATGGTAAATCTGCAGGAACGGAACCGCTGGTTTGAAGGAGAGGAGCATTTTGCAACTACACAAATACTGCCCCTGTGATGTGGGTATGGAATATCAGAGGGGAAGGCAGGCATTCCAGGGAGAAAGAACAGGGTGACAGGCTTACTGGCAGGAAGGGTGGAGGGCTTCAGCGTAGGGATTATCACTGTTGCAGGAAGCCTTCTGGCCAACTGTTATCTTCATCTGCACACAGCACTTATGGCCTCACACTCAGAGCCTGCCCAACTATTGATCACTCATCAAGGACAAGTGTTTGTTTCCTCGGTTTTGTCATCACTGGATGGACCATCTTCACGACAGAGGGTCCTGTGAGCTGGAGTACTGGGGCCGCAGCCTGGCTTGCCATACTCAGCAGGAGCCAGGCGACCCGGGAGCATTTCTGTTGGATGCCAGTGACGAGCTGCACGCACTTTACGCCTCCGGGCACTTTCACGTACAGCCTCTCCCCACGCCCTGCCCCAGCAATGCGTCTGGGGTGTGTGCTCTCCCTCCTCTGTGTCCCTTTCACTCAGCAAACTCCTTCACAGTGCAAGCGTTACCTTCCCCGTGAAGCCATCTCAACTCCTCCAGACAGAAGTGTGCCCCACGCCAAGCAGGGACTCAGAGCCTTGTTCTGGCCTTAATCTGTTGACGAGTGCCTCCCCCAACTGGATTTAATCTCCTAGAGAGCAGGACCCTGACCAGACCTTGCAGTAACCAAGCAAGTAAATATGTTCATTGCAGGAACCAGCTGCTTAATGAGAGGACCACACGGTTCACCTCGAATGCCCCTCTTCCGGCTTCCTGTCCAGGAGTGACCTGTCCGGGCCGTACCTCAGAGGAGAACATGGTGGCACAGGTCCCAATGCACCAGCAGACCACGGGCTTGGTGATGCGGCCCTCCTTGATGCCCCGGCAGATCTTATATTCCTCAGTGCCCCCAATCTGCCAAGGAACAAAAAAAAGCCCATTAGTTAGTGGAACCCATTCAGAGTTGCTGTGGGCAGCACCGCAGCAGGAAAATCTGTTCCAAATCAGGCAGGGCTCAGAGGCACCAAGAGTCCTAACTGACAACTTGGCTAGAAAATGAAGAGACGCTGGCTTTGGTCAAATAATAGCCTGGAAAATTGAGATGGGGTGCAAGAAGAGTTGTGAAAGGGCAGTGGGTACCCTCTGAAGTCCCTGATCTAACCAGAATCTAATCTGATTGGATCTGACCTGCTCAGAGGCACAGGCAAGGACAGAGGTCCTAGGACTCTCTCAAACTAAACAAGTACACTTCTGGGACACCTGAGTGGCTCAGTCGGTTCAGCATCCGACTCAGGTGGTTCAGGTCATGATCTCACAGTTCAGGAGTTCGAGCCCCATGTCGACTCTGTACTGACAGCTCAGAGCCTACAGCCTGCTTTAGATTCTGTCTCCCTCTCCCGCACCCCCCCACCATGGTGCTCCATCTCTCTCTCTCTCTCTCTCTCTCTCATTCAAAAATAAACATAAAAAAGCAAACAAAAAAAAGTACACTTCTTACTCCAGCTATGCACTTCCCAAGAGACCAAGGCCAGCCAAAAGTTTCTTCTTTTTGTTTTTATTTATTTAAAAAAAATTTTTTTTATGTTTATTTTTGAGAAAGAGAGAGAGGCTGGAGGAGGAGTAGAGTGAGGGAGACAGAGGATCTGAAGTAGGCTCTGCATTGACAGCACAGAGCCTGATGCGGGGCTTGAACCCACAAACCCACAAACCGTGAGATCATGACCTGAGTCGGATCATGAGACATGAGTCGGACG
Organism: Herpailurus yagouaroundi; assembly: GCF_014898765.1. Taxonomy (NCBI): domain Eukaryota; kingdom Metazoa; phylum Chordata; class Mammalia; order Carnivora; family Felidae; genus Herpailurus; species Herpailurus yagouaroundi. The sequence goes on from NW_024412420.1 coordinate 15,841,695, forward strand.
CCCAACCGACTGAGCCACCCAGGCGCCCCCTATTGGCACTAAAATGTCTTGTGACACCAAGAAGCAAGAACTTTTTCAGTGTTGACAGTGACAACCTCTAAGCCCCAGAGTGTAGGCAGGGAGCGGAATTACCAGGGACCGTCATTTTACGTTATGTATAACCAGGGGCGCCTGGGTGGCTCAGTCAGTTAAGCATCCGACTCTTGGTTTCGGCTCAGTTAGTGATCTCACAGTCATGAGTTTGGGCCACACATCAAGTTGTGCTCACAGCATGGAGCCTGCTTCAGATCTTCTCTCTCTCTCTCTCTCTCTCTCTCTGTCCCTCCCCTGCGTGCACATGTACTCTCTCTCTCAGATATAAATAAATGTTAAAAAAAAAATTAAAATCAATCAAACAAACAAAAAACAGGGGCTCAGGTCATGATCCCAGGGTCATGGGACTGAACTCCATGTTGGGCTCCATGCTGAACGTGGAGCCTGCTTAGGTATCTCTTTCCCTCTGCCCCTCTCCCCTGATCACGACCACTCTCTCTAAAGAAACCCAAAACTCACCTCTCCAAGAACCACAATCATTTTGACACCTGGCGTGTCCTGGTAACGTAGCACGTGATCCATGAATGTTGAGCCAGGGTACCTGGTGACAGCAGAGAGAACACACAGGGTCAGGAGGCTCGGGGAGGTGTGTGTACATGTGTGGGAAGCATGCTGGTACCAGGAATGCTCTGAGGTTCTTTGTGAGTGTGGGTGTCCGGTGAAGGCCCACAGATGCCTCAAGAATAATGGCGGGGGTGGGGAGGGTGGTAAGTAAATGAGGCACAAGGGAAGAGAAGGCGGGGAGGGGAGGTTCGCTTGGCAGTAAGAGATGATTGGAGAGCACATGTTTGGGGGTTTTAAAATATGGCTGCAGGGCGCCTGGGTGGCTCAGTCAGTTGAGCGTCTGACTCTTGATTTCAGCTCAGGTCATGATCCCAGGGTCATGGGATCGAGCCCCACGTCAGGATCCGAGCTAAGCGTGAAGACTGCTTCAGATTCTCTTTCTTTCCCTCTCCCTCTCTGCTCCTCCCTCCTGCTCGCATGTTCTCTCTAAAATAATAACTAAATAAAATATGGCTGCAAATTCTTTTAAGAAGGTAGTACCTCATGCTTCTCTTGAATACGGGTCAGACTTAATGATTAGCTTCTAATAAACAAAATGTGGCAGAAGCGATTCTAGGACAGTGACTTCCATGGCACGGTTATAAAGACTAGCTTGTCTGGCACTCTGTCTTGAACTGCTCACTCTGGGGGATGCTGGCCATTATGTCCTGAGGACATTAAGCAGCCTGTGGAGAAGCCCACAGAGAAGAACCACCTTGCCAGCCCTGTGGATGAGCGACGTCCACCTCGGGCCCGCCGTCAGCATCGCTGACACCTCACACGTCACTGCAACCCACCCCTCCCCCAAGCCAGAAATGCCCACTTGAGCTGCCCTGAATCCTGACCCACGGAAACTATAAGGACAAATGTGGGGTTTTCTTGTTGTTTCAAACCTTTATTCTAGAGAGAGAGAGGGGCTTGATCCCATGACCCTGGAATCATGACCTGAGCTGAGACCAAGAGTCGGACACTCGACTAACTGAGCCTCCCAGGTGTCCCACGAGTGTTTTACTATAGTTTGAAGTCACTTGGTTTGCATGATTTTCTTCGAACACAGTAATAGATAATACAGTGTGCCACCTGATGTCCCAGGATAGGCAGGCTATTGCTAGGTCTATATATAGGTCCATATACATAGTTGACCCTTGAGCAATGTGGGCGTTAGGAACGCTAACCCTCCACCACATGCAGTTGAAAATCAAACTATAACTTCTGACTCCCCAAAAACTTAACTACTAATAGCCTATTCTTTTTTTTTTTTTTTTAATATTTATTTTTGAGAGAGAGACAGAGAGCGAGCAGGGGAGGGGCAGAAAGAGAGGGAGACACAGAATCTGAAGCAGGCTCCAGGCTCTGAGCTGTCAGCACAGAGCCCAACACCAGGCCCAAACCCATGAACTATGAGATCATGACCTGAGCCAAAGTCAGATGCTTAACTGACTGAGCCACCCAGGAGCCCCCTAATAGCCTGTTCTTAAAGATTTTTTTTTTAAGTTTCTTTATTTAAGAGAGGCAGAGACAGCATGAGTAAGGGAGGGGCAGAGAAAGAGACAGGGAGAGAGAGAGAGAGAGAGAGAGAAAGAGAGAGAGAGAGAGAGAGAGAGAGAGAGAGAGAGAGAGAGAGAGAATCTCAAGCAGCCTCCGCATTGTCAGTACAGAGCATAATGCAGGGCTCGAACTCACCAAACTGTGAGTCATGACCTGAGCTGAAACTGAGAGCGGGCGTTTAACCGACCAAGCCCTCCAGGCACCTCCCTAATAGCCTATTCTTAACCAGAAGCCTTACTGATAACAAAAACAGTCAATTAACACACATCTTGTATGTTTATGCATTATATACTGTATTCTTACACTAAAGTAAGCTAGAGAAAAGAGAATGTTATTAACAAAACCATGAGAAAATACATGTGGAGTGCTGTACTATATTTTCAAAAATCTGCATATTATAAGAGGACCCGTGCAGTTCAAACCCATGTTGTTCGAGGGTCACCTGTATTTTTTTTTCTCCTGTCTTAGGAGTTTACAAAAGGATTGTTTAAGGCAAAGGATGCTTCTCTACAGATCTTCAAGAGCATTTTAAATCCCAAGAGGACAGTGAAACTGCCCAGACTTATTTGAGCCGGAGCCCGTTGTCAGGGAGCACCAGCGACGAGGGTCCCACAGGCCATAGCCCCCAAGACTTGGGCAAGAGACCTTCCTCACTCGGGAAGTCCATCTGACATGACAGGGGAGAGCCAGGAGATGAACAAGGTAACAGGCTCTCCCAACAGCGTCTGGTTGAGGCAAACAGCAGCAGCAGTAATAATGAATAGCAATGGCTGGGGCACTTGGGTGGCTCAGGTGGTTACGTGTCTGACTCTGTATCTTGGCTCAGATCATGATCTCACAGGTTCATTGAGTTCAAGCCCCAAGTCGGGTTCTGCATTGACAGCGTGAAGCCTGCTTGGGATTCTCTGTCTCCCCCTCTCTCTGTCCCTCCCTCACTCATACTCTCTCAAAAATAAACATTAAAAAAAAAAAAAAAAAAAAAGCAATGGCTAATGCATGTTATGGTATTAAGTACTAGGCATTACTCCAAAATAGTACCCTATTGATGACCCTACTAATTACTATTACTGTTCCCACCGGCAAATACAATGAGTATGCTATTTGTCAAATAAGAAATATCTACTGGGTCTCTGGCCCCAGCTCTTGATGCAGAGCTCCTAAAACCCTTGTAATCTTCTGAGTGACAGGGGTGCTACAGAGAGCTCCTGAGTCTGTTGGAATTTCCCGGGTGACAGGAGTGTCTTGTTCTCACAAGGCAACTTGGTGGATGCCTGCATAGTTCCTGGATGGGGGCTGGTCTCTAGAAGACCTTGAAGTCATGGGGCACCTGGGTGGCTTAGTCGCTTAAGCGTCTAGTTTTGGCTCAGGTCATGATCTCATGGTTCGTGGGTTTGAGCCCCGCATCAGGCTCCATGCTGACAGCTTAGAGCCTGCAGCCTGCTTCAGATTCTCTCTCTCCCTCTCTCTCTCCCTCTCTCTGCTCCTTGCCCATTCTATCTCTCTCTCAAAAATGAATAAACATTAAAAAATTTTTTTAGAAGACCAAGACATGATCACAGTCCTGGAATTTTCAGCCCTACTCACCACTCCATGGGGAAGGGAGAAGGGCTAGAGATTGAATTAATAATCACAATCATACCTACATGATGAAGTCTCCATAAAAATCCCTAAAGAAAGGGGTTTGAGGGGCGCCTGGGTGGCACAGTCGGTTAAGCGTCCGACTTCAGCCAGGTCACGATCTCGCGGTCCGGGAGTTCGAGCCCCGCGTCAGGCTCTGGGCTGATGGCTCAGAGCCTGGAGCCTGTTTCCGATTCTGTGTCTCCCTCTCTCTCTGCCCCTCCCCCGTTCATGCTCTGTCTCTCTCTGTCCCAAAAATAAATAAACGTTGAAAAAAAAAATTAAAAAAAAAAAAAAAAAAAAGAAAGGGGTTTGGAAAGCTTGTGGGTTGGGGAATACACCAAGGTGCTGGGAGGGTGGCATGCCCAGAAAGGACATAGAAGCTCCATGTACTGCCCCCTATAATTTGTCCTATGCATTTCTTTTATCTGATTGTTCCTGGGTTCTACAATCCATTCTAGCAAATTACCAACCCAAGAAGTGGGGCGCAGGGACCCCAGTGTATAGCCGGTTGCTCAGGAGTACCGGAAGCCCAGACTAATGATTGGCATCTGAAGTGGGGGCAGTCTTGTGGGACTGGGCCCTTCACCTGTGGGATCTGGTGCTGACTCCAAGTAGATACTGTCAAAACTGAAATGAACTGTAGAACACCCAGCTGGTATCTGCAGAGAACTGGAGAACTGCTTGGTATGGGGGAAAAAAATCCCAACATTTGGTAGCCAGAAGTGTGAGTGTGGTCATGGTAGACAGTAAAGAAACAGTTCTTCCTTTCAGTATTACCAACTACAGTTAACACCTGCTGAGTACTTGCTAAGTGCCAGGCTACCTTCTAGAAACACCTCACTAAATCCTCCCAACGACTCCATGAGGTGGGTGCTATTGTTTTACCCACGTGATCTGTAAGGATGCTAGAGCTCCAGGGAAGGTAAGGGACCTGTCCAGAACTCCTCCCTGGTAAACAGAGCAACTGGGACTCGAACCCCATGGTCTGATTTCAGAATTGGTCCTGCCAACCCCTGCACTCTGCTGCCTCCCTATGGCCACAACACAGAGACAGCGTACAGAATTACCCCCAAAGCCCAAATACCTTTGAAAAACACTTTTTCCTGTTTTCTTCTGATATTATGCCCATGTCAGACCTGAGACAGGGTAGAGATGGCCCGTTTTATGGACTTAACTCAGTGGTAGCAAGCAGAGATTGGAGGATCCCGCTCCCCTCTCCCAGCCTGCCCCTCCCAAGTGTAAGAGGCCCGCCTTGGCCCAGCTGATCACCTGTCCCCGCCAATGGCCACACCCTCATAGACGCCATCAGTGGTCCGAGAGATGATATTATTGAGCTCGTTGGACATGCCCCCAGAACGTGAGACGTAGGCCACACTGCCAGGGCGGTACAGCTTGGAGGCCAGGATGTTGTCCAGCATCCCACCTGTATTCCCAATCTTAAAGCACCCAGGCTTGATGCCTCCAACCTGCAAGGGCAGAAACAGCAGTCAGGGAGGAAAGGTAAGCTCCCCACAGAGCTCAGGAGAATCCCAAAGCCCAATACTACCTGCTCAACCCCCTCTGGTCAGGACGGGGAGAAAACGTTCCAAGAGAGTTAACACCTACACACTGAGTTTCTGGCTTAAGAATCTCATCTCTCCCGCGAGCGACATTATGCGGGAAAAAAAGAGAACCTTACTTGTAAAACACGGCTCACTACTACTGCACGTTCAGATATGTATACTCAGGGTTAAGTCACCTTGGCTCTAAAAGGGTGACAGCACCCATTAAAGTGTGAAACACAGGTGTATGCCTCTGCTCAAAATCACCCTTGCCTCTGAGATGAAAGGCCCCTTGCTTAACTAAAAGATCTTAGCTTCGGACAAAATTTTAACTCAACCACTAAGTAAAAACAACAACAAAATAGTCACAGAGCAGTTTCTTTCTATGTTGAAGACCTTTGGGCAAATAAAACCCCTAGGTAGATTTTCCTTTGGTTTACAATTAAAGTAATAAAGATTATGCTATGGTTGTATGGAGGTGGACAGAGAAAATCTCCCAGTTAGCCCCTTAAAACTATAAAAGTGACATGGCCTGCAGAGTGGATATGGCCCGTTAAAGTAGATATGCACTTTCAATAGGTACTCTCTGAATCTTTTCAACCTAACAGGGAAACAGAAGAGTCAACAACTTAGTTTTCTGTGGGCCCAGAACTTTATAAGATAGCCTTGAACTTAAAAGGCTTCGGGCAACTGGGTGGCTTAGTCAGTTAAGTATCTGACTTCGGCTCAGGTCATGGTCTCACAGTTCCTGAGTTCGAGCCCCGATTCGGGCTCTGTGCTGACAGCTGGGAGCCTGGAGCCTGCTTCAGATTCCGGGTCTCCCTCTCTCCCTGCTCCTCCCCCACGCACACGCTGTCTCTCTCTCAAAAATAAATAAACATTAAAAAAAAAAAGAAAGAAAAAAGAAAAGGGTTTCTGGAAAAGGACACTCACAGTGGCAGGTCCAATGATGGTCACTCCCTTCTGGTCTGCCTTCTTGATCAGCTTCCTTGTGAGGGCCTCAGGGATGCCTTCAGCTATGATGGCAATGGTCCGGATCTAAAGAACAGTCCCTTCATGTTAACTCTGTGCCTCAGATGAAGCAACGAGGCAGCAACCTATACAGGACCAACCTTCCAGGCTCTAAGAACAAAGTAATGTTAACAGTATGCACCCCTTCCTCCCATAGACCTCTGTTCCTAGCCTCATCACTCCAATCCTCTTCCAAAAGGAGAGGCGAGGGGCATAGATACCCGAAACCAATCTCCATTGGTTAACACCACAGTAATTCAGTAACCCGAGCAGGAACAAATGTTTCTGAAAACCCATGACCATCAAAGTGGCTACATTCTCTCCCATCCAAAAACCCTCAAGACTCAGACCCACCTGTCCCCCCCGCCTGTCCTGATGCCTGCTCATAAAGCAAGTATCTACGGCTTTCTCCGCTGTACCCTCTGAGTCTCCGACTCTATGTCCCAGGGCCAGCACGGGACACGAGCTGCTTCCACACACAGACCAGAGACTGGGCTGGGGGAGAAAGCCAGAATGGGTAGGGGTGGGGGGGGTGGGGAGGAGGGTTGGGCAGGAAAGATCAGGAACCATCTCTATCTGGCTCTCAGGGCCAGCAAACTTTTTCTGGCTTTGTCGGTCATATGGTCTCTGCGGTAACTACTAAACTTTGCCTGTGTAGCATGAAGGCACTCGTGGACAACATGTATATGAATGAACATGGCTGTGTTCCAATAAAAGTTTATTTATAAAAACAGAGAGCTAAGTTTGACCCTTAGGCTATAGTCTGTTAACCTTTAATCAAGAATAAAAAAACTCATTTTCAGCAGGTGTGTTTTTGTTTTTGTTTCACTGAGATGGGAACAAAAGTTTACATTCTCCAATCACAAGCTGAACTAGGCAAGTCTGGGATCAGACAATAATTTTGAACAGAAGAATCAATATCTTAATCTATAAAGGCTCCTACAGAGGGACCTGGGTGGCTCAGTAAGTTGAACATCTGACTTTGGCAGGTCACCATCTCACAGTTCATGAGTTCAAGCCCTGTGGGGCTCTGTGCTGACAGCTCAGAACTTGGAGTCTGCTTCAGATTCTGTGTCTCCCTCTCTCTCTCTGCCCCTCCCCACTTGTGCTCTGTCTCTCTCTCTCAAAAATAAACGTTAAAAAAATGTCAAAAAAAATATAAAGGCTCGTACAAATCAGTAACGAAAATGACAAATACCTCAACAGAAAAAAAAGGGAGAGCAACTCGTAAAATATAAATGGTCAATAAATGTTTTTGAAAGTTCATCTTAGTTAATGATCAAAGATACACAAGTTAAGTAGAATGCCTATCACTCGTCAAATATGTGTTTTTATAACGCAAACATTCAAGTGTTGGCCAGGGCACAGGGAAGCAGGCATTCTTGGACTAGTGATGGAGATTATGTCCATACAATTTTTCCGGAGGGCACCTGGGCAGGATGGATCAAACAAAGGCTTTCAAATCTGTACATTCTGATGCAGCAGTCTGACTGGTTTAGACATTTGTGCTGGGGAAATAATTAAGGATATATGCAAATGTTCATCTAAGATGCTCACCATAAGACCTGAAAAAGCAAAACTGATGTTGCCAATAAATATTTATTGATGTAGAAAAAGTAACTGAAAACAATGGATTACAAAATAGTTACATGCAGTATTATTCCACCTGTTCAAATCCAGAAAAAGGTACCGATAAGGATACACTCAAACGTTAGCAACCGTGTTTCTGAGAAATAGGACTTACTTAACTGAAGCATTTATGTTCTTCTTTTTATTTAACAGGATTTAAGTTTTCTTTGTGATAAATATGTAATGACTTCATAAGAAATTGCTTTTGATTCTATTCTTAGAGCCAGTCCTAGCAGCACAGGGAGGTTCTGGCAGAGGTAGATGATCCTGAACGGACTCTTTGTTAGCCCAGGTAAGCAGCCCTGTCTGGCTTGCCCGCCCTCAGTTACCACCCTACCTCCCTAACCCTACCTTCCGAAGATCAAGTGTATCCAACCACTTTCGATCGCCAGCCAGTCCCGAGTGCCAAGCCCTTTAGCCCAGGTGGCGGTGCTGGCTGACACCACTCAAGGGCTTTCCCTGCTTCCCCACCCCAGGACCCAGTGATCTACCTGTGAGTAGTTCATGGTCTCGATGGTACTGTCATAGGCTGAGCGGAGAGAGGCAAAGTTGATCAGCACGTCTACTTCTGGGTGCTTCTTCATGGCATCAGCCATGTTCTTGAAGACAGGGATCAGGATCTCCTTGTGACCCCAGTAAAACTTCTGCTTGTGGTCCCCGCTGTGAGAGAGAAGGAGGAGGGGTCAGGACAGCCCCAAACTGTCGGGGCTGGGGAGGGCGGAGCCAAGGGAGGAGCTTCATCTAGAAGGTGGAAAGACAGGGCCTCTGCCCTCAAAGAGTTCCAAACTCTGGGGAAAAGATCCCCCAGGAATATGGATCGCCCCAGTCTGGGATGGCAGGTGCTTCCCCAGCCAAGCAGATAATCTTGCTGGCTCCCCCCAGCTCTTAGTGAGGGGGATGAGATGAGGAAATCCCACTTGGCAGCCATCTCTAGTTTCCCGCCCTGGTGGGACTCACGTGAAAGGGTACACCATGGCGGCCACGGAGGGCTCATCTCGGGAGCAGACGTAGTCAAAGTCCAGCATGCCCTGTACAGCCCGGGTCTGCATGCCCCACACGATGGCCTTTGTGTGGCGGCTGAAGAGGGTGGCACTCTTTCCTGGTGGGCAAAGACACAGCGAGTGCACCCAGAACACACACCCCCGGGGGGCCCTCAGGGGCTGCCACACCCCTCCATGCCCAGTCCAGGGAGGGGGGCTCATCACCACCGCAGAGCAACGTCAAGAGGATGGGGTTCTGAGAACTTGGGGAAGAGGTGCCTTGTTTTTTCTGGAAAGAGGGGGCAGAGAGAGCAAAGAGAGCTAAGAGGACCTGCCTGGCTGGTAAAGAGCTAGCAATGAACACAGAAAGGACTCCCATGCAGAGAACAGGTCCACAGGCAGAGAATCCCTACAGGACCTGCTCACCTTCACAGGAAAAGAATATAATCAGCATTTTGCTTATATGCCAACAAAGGCTTGATAAATTATTTTTAAAGTCACCAAGAAAAAACTAAGCTCTCCTAATTCTAGTACCTGCAGGATTTTAAACAACCCAACAATCACCACCTCTAAAGCTGGACGTAAATCAGCTTGGGTCAGGATCCGAATCCTCATGATTCTAGGTCAGTGTAGGTCCAAAGTAGAGGCTGGCCATGGCCTTACTATTTCTACCTGAGGTTCTGGCCTAAGCACACTGGCTCTCAGCACCTCCCCACATTCTCTGTGCTGTTCCTCCTGCCCTCCTCCCTCTGGCCCTTTCCTGATCAGAACAATGCTCTGGCTGGTCCCACAGGGCAGAAAGGAGAGGCAAAAGAAGGGGGGGGGGGGGGGGGGGGAAAGGGCTCAGAAATGCTTCCATGCCTTGAAGGGAAACGCTCCTTCATCACCCTGCAGGCAGGTGACCGGACTTTCCCTTCTCTGCAAGTCCTGCTGGAGGAAAGTAGCCCCCCAGGGAGGTTCTCAGCTCCCCCAGGGAAATCAATGCACTGAGCTCCGTGGCCATCTGGTATTAATTAACCTAGTGTACTAGTCTAGTGTGGGCTTTGCTAATCAGGCTCAAGATGTGATTTAATAAATTTAAGATCACTCTCCCAAGGCATGTGGGGTTCTCATCCCTACACAGGCTTGCTTCTTCCCTTCCAGCTGTAAGCTTCCCATAGCACAAGGTTCCTGCTGTTCCAAATATGTGGGACTTACTGTCACTAGACCCATCTGGGTTCTCACAAGACACGGGATCACAGAACAAAGGAAGCCACCTAATCCGGTACCCTCACTTCCCAGTCCCAGGAACCGGAAGCTTGGAGATGCCAAGTGACAGAGATCCTGTCATCTAGCATCAGAGCCAGATTTTATACTAATTTAAGGTGCAGCTCAATTGTGCAAAGGAGGAGGGGAGATACAAACCAGGGTGGCCCGGCCCCTCCCCACCCTCGCAGGAGGGGGGCCCAGACGGACCCAAGTCAGAGTGCCAGCAAGCACATATACACACATCTGTCTACCCAAAAGACTACAGAAAGGGGACAAAGCCTGGAATCTCTACAGGCCCAACTGTACCTCCAGCGTGAAAGGCGCAGAATTAGAGCACAGAGAAGGCTGTCATCCTCAGCTAACCAGCAGCAAGGGCCTCAGAGAACCCCTGCTGCAGGCCTAACACCCCCACCAGACGCCCCTGCTGGCTACACTTTTTGTCCTCCTCTCCCTCCGAAGTCTGGCTCAGCAACTAACAATAAGATAAGCCCACCCCTTGGGTGGAAGAGCTCTCAGAACTGGAGTAGACCCCTGTTCTCTCGGCACAGTGCTTGGGTCATTCAGGTAATAAAGGATCTCGCCAGAGACAGGAACCAGAGGGATTAAAGGCAGATGGTCAGAGGTTTGCATTCCTGGCCGTTCCAGGGGGATACCTGACCCTAGCCTAGGTGCCCCTTCCCCTCCCCTTAGCAAGGTATCAAAGGTCATCATCAGAAAATTTTTCCCCCTCCCCTGGAGCAAAATCTCTCATAGCTGTGGAAGTCAAAAAGTCAAGCAGAAGCAGAAGCCCTGACACTTTGAAGCAATGAATCCATTCACTTTAGGCAACAGGTGAATGTGTCTTTGCGTGAACGTGTGAGTGAGCACTGAAAATGTCCCTCGTAAGCAATGACCTCATTCACCAGACCAAACCCAGATCCCCTCCACAGATTTACTGCACATCCATCCAGGCTTCTACATCTCCCCTTGTCCAGCCTGTCTTCCCCAAAAACCCAGAGAAATCTAAACCCATGGCTGGCACTGAGAGCTCAGGGATGCAGCGGGCAGGGGTGAGGCTTGGCAGGAAAAGAGACCATGAGACCCAGATGGGAATCGGGAGAGCTGAGGCTGCCCTCCGTGCGCCTGTGCTGCCACCACCCTCCACCCCACTTCAGTGTCCATGGCTCCCTCCTTCCCAGGACTCCCCTCCTTCCTCAGCAGGTGCCACCCCTACTCTCCAAGGCGTTGGGCCCAGCTGTTGCTCCTGCGCTCCACGCCATGTCCTGTCCTGAGTGTAGAGCCAGAGACAGCCGGCCAGGAGAGTGCTGAGTGGGGGTGGGAGTGACTAAGCAGGGGTGGGAAGGGGAGGGAGAGCAAGGACTAGGACTTGGGGGGGAAACAAAGCACACAGTTAAGACTATAACCCACTAACAAAGCCACACACAGAGCTGGGGCGGGGCAGGGGCATCCTACCTTGCAGGGATCTTGGACTTGGGACTGAATCTGTCAAAGAAAATGACCAAGGCAACTGAGTCACCTGCTGGTAGCTGGAGGCTTTAGAGGGAGAGGGTGGGAAAAGGGAAGGATCCCAAGGACAAGCCTCATAGGGCTGACGCCCTCACCAAGTCTTGTCTGTTCCACAATAGACAGGAGTGAAGCCGACCGAAGAGGAGAGAGTGCTGATCAGCACAGCAGAAGCAAGAGAGAGCAAAGGGCCAAAGGGGCAGAGAGGGGGCAGGAGGAGCTAGAAGGCTTGGAAGGTGTGCTGAACACCAGAGCCCCCAGGCCTGGTGGAGGGACAGCTGGCCCCATCACACCCTTATAATGCCAATCCCGTTTTGTCCCCATGAAGCCCAGTAAGAGGATCAGGTTATCGTAGGGTTGGACTTGTCATTCTGTGGACAAAGCTGCTGGTTTGGGGACTGCGGGGAAACAGTGTACAATCTTGAGTGCCTGGAGCCAGTGTAACTATTTCCCAAAATGCCTCAAGTGCAGACTTCCTGTACCAGGAAGGGGCTGCGTTAATTAACACTGGCTGTAAGAGCTGGGTGGTGGCAGGGGTCGCATCTGATAACCAGAGGATGGACAGACACAGAAGGCAAACTGCGGATGGGCTGGTAAATGACGTGTGCTCTTACGGTGAGCTCACAGGAAGGGGGGTCTTTGTAGGAGCCCCAAGTGGTTGGGCGGGCAGGAACCACTGTGAGGGCCCTTGCTCTGCTGGACCAGCTCTAGGCTCCTGCTCTCCACTTAGAAGTGGAGTCTGGGAGGGGCGCCTGGGTGGCTTAGTCAGTTAAATGACCAACTTCGGCTCAGGTCATGATCTCCCGGTTAATGAGTTTGAGCCCTGAGTCAGGCTCTGTGCTGACAGCTCAGAGCCTGGAGCCTGCCTTGGATTCTGTATCTCCCTCTCTCTCTCTCTCTTCCCCTACCCCACTCATGTTCTGTCTCTCTCTCTCTCTCTCTCAAAAATAAATAAACATTAAAAAAAAAAAAAAAAAAAGGAAAGAAAAAAAAGAAGTGGAGTCTGGGAGGCCTTGCCACCCCCAGGTATTTCTGTCACCCTGTCTCCTTCGCCACCTCACACACCCCCACGGAAGTAAGGGGACAGAGGGGAAGACAGTGGGGAGCGAGGTGACCCAGGTGCAGCGTGGGGAGCCCACAGAAAGGCTCAGGAAGGTTCGACTCTTCATGTCCTTGTGTCCATTTGGCCCATGTGCCATGCACACTCTTACAGCACAGCCCAAACCATGTTCCGACACCCCAGCAGGGCCCACCCCAGCAGGGCCCAGAAAGGACAGGCAGACAGGGAGTGCCTGAATCTGCTGGCTGCCACTTACCTTGTGGCATGGCAGGCTTGGCCTTCTTTGCGGGTGCCACCTCATCAGCCCTGGACTCAGAAAAAGATGCCGTCCTACTGGGGGCTGGAGTCTGGGGTGGGACAAGGAGACAAGATAAGAGTCACAGGTAGCAACTGGGAAAAAGAACTATTAGTCCTTGAGCTTTGGAGCCTTAAGACCCCAAAGAAATCAGGTAATAAGAATCCTGTACAGCACTATCTTCTACTAAGTGCTTGCAAAAGTACTACTACAACAACCCTCTTGAGATAGGAATTAGTATTGTTCTATGTCACAGATAAGCAAACTGAGGCTCTGGAGGGTAAGACACCTGCCAAGGTCTCTCTCTCAACAGGATTTGAACTCCAGTCTGATTTAAAAACCCCTGGTCTTGGGGCATCTGGCTGGCTTAGTCTGTGGAGCATGAGACTCTTGATCTCGGGGTTGTGAGTTCAAGTCCCACATTGGGTAAAGAGCTTACTTAAGAAACTAAACTAAACTAAACTAAACTAATAAAACCCGGTAGGCTTTCCATTATACTACCTTGATTGGGCAGAAAAAAAGCCAGCAGAGATCTAGAAACCAACCCATCTTTCTCCAATGCCCACAGACAACTAGGAACAGAAGAGGGGCACTTGTGTCCTGGATGGGAGGGAGGTAGGAGAGGGTAACAAAGATGACAAGGCAGGTTTTAAGGCAGAGGAGAGGGGGCACCTACCGAGGTACTCCCACTGGCATTAAGGAGGAAGTTTGCAGTGTGGGCCGCTGTGGGTGGCTGGTTGGGGATGGGCCGGTGGCCTAGGGCCATGCCCACAATGGCTGTCATGTGAGTTTCAGTCCCAAAGACATGGATGGGGATCCCAGTAGTCTTCCCTGTGAGGAAAGAAAAGAATCCACCATTCAAGTCTTCAAATAAGTGTCCACGTCCACACTTCTCTGCAAGGGGCCCTGCCTGGCATCTAGTGCCTTCTGCACAAGGCCAATTATCCAGGATAGACCAACCGTCATATTTTTACCACCAAACAAATCTTCACAAAGACCACCTGCTTTGATAAGAGGAAGACCTGGCTTTACCGACACCCTGAAGTGCAGCCACAAGCACCGTCCTGCTGTGGGCAGCGAGACCCTGGCCCTCCCATCCCTCGACCTCAACTTCCGCCCGGCCTGGCCTCTGTGCCTGAGCCTTGGGCTCATTTCCTCGGGGCTCCAGCCCCCCTCGGTCCTCTGTGTGGAGCTCTCTCGTCACTCGCCACCTCCTCCTCCGTCTCCCCTGCCACTTCGCTGTACACATCCCTGAGAGGGATCAACCTCTTAGTAAGTGTTTACTTATTTAATGTTCTGTGAGTTTAATGGCCAGACCGTGACTAACATTCACCATGCTGTCCCGAAGGCTGGGCCCATGGCAGGAACTCAGCTGTAGGTGAAAACGAGGACCTGGCACCCCTTCAGGTGATTGAGGCAGGTTCCTATTTGCCACGGATACCAGATTTGCAAAAATGGGAAGATGGCAAGATTTTGCCCCTCCAATCAAAGGGCATGGCACGCGTCTGTCACCCCTCCAACGCTTCATGTGAATCCCTGCTCCCCACATAAGTGCTCCTAGCAATGAGGTCTGCACTCTATTGTTCTACCAATTAACCGATTGTCCCCATCTCTCCCCCCACAGCCCAAGTGGTCTCCACCCTCCTGCCCCTGAGCCCGAGCTCCACCCAGCAGCCAAAACAACCCTTCTAACCCAAAATCAAGTTGTGCCACTCCTCAAAGTCTTCCAGAGGCTGCCAGCCCAGGGTCACGGCCAAGTGCTCCCCCATACCTGTACCAGTCCCACAAACTTCCACTGCCTCCCACCCTTACCTGCCAACACCCTGCCCTCACTCCCTCGGCCCTGCCTGCTGGTCCAGCACAGCAGCACACTCCCATTCAGGGCCTTGGAACTTGGCCTTCTCTCTGCAGACACTGCTAAGTGCTCTCTCCTCTCCTCCAGGTCACTGCTCAAATGTCACCGTTTTGGTGGGGCTTTCACCGATCACCCCATTAAAACCGGCCCTGTCCCCTCCCATGCAAGCTATCCTTTACTCAGCTTTGTTTGCCTTCATGTCACCTAGCGCCACCTGACATTACTGTCAATGTTTTTAACAGCACGAGGGATTGCTGTCGGTCAAATGTACAGCTGCAACCCCAGTGCTTGGCACACAGCCCACACAGAGCAGGTGTTCCGCAAATATTTGTTAAATGAACAGCTGAATGGAAATGTTTTCTGAGCCATTGTGAAGTTCAGGTCGAGCTCTGCATCAGAGGAGCGCACACACTGGAAGCAGAAGCAAGTGTCCGAAGACCCGGCACAGAGCGCTGAGGACAGAAAAGGTCGCCATCTTACCGACTTCTCCCATCACCCGCAAGCCTTCCTGATAGTTGGGGCCGCCTCTTCGGACAAAGATCGTGACCTCGTGCTCCTTCAGGGGACCCTGGTAATCTCGAATTGCTCTCACGATGCCCTGGAAGCAGGAAGGGACGACAGACATGTGCCTAAAAATAAGGCAATTATTTATAATCATGATGAACGAACATCCCAGGTGTACCTAACAAGGACTGCTTCTCACGAAGAAGCATGGCAGGCCCCGGCAATCAAGAATTTCACACGTGTGGACTGGACTACGCACAAGCAACCGAAGTGATATGCAGTCACTTGTGATGTTGCTGGGGCAGCAGTTTGGAGTCCCTGGGAGTCACACCCCTCAATGCACAGGGTGCCGTCTCCAGTCATTCTTGCTATCTCTTATTGCAGCCGGGGCAGGTGGCGGGGATCTAGACCAAGGTCCTATGCAAGGGTTCTCAGAAGTATCAGGATCTAGTCCACTTAAATATCAAAGTCCTACTAAAGCTTCTTCCAGCGATTTTGGAGAACAGCCCTTGCAATGGGTATCAACTCTGGAAACAATTTGGGAGAATGAACAGGTGTGCACCAATGCGGTCTCTCCTGAGTCAGAAGTCTAATTTCTGTCCCCCAAGGCATGCCACCTGGTTGCTGTTCCAGAAGTAACCATCCATATCGACAGGGCTGCCTTTGTCATAGGGTTGCTCAAAAGTTAAAATAAAACTGCCAAGGTTCACCTGTTTCAGATTGGTCTGTTGAATCAGGACCCATTAGAGAGACTCTATTTTTGGCAAGACTGACGAGGCCTGGTCCCCCACTTCATGAGAGCTCAGACTTTCAAGGTGGACATTTATTTATCCATCATTCTCAAATATGCGCTACCAGAAGGGACATTCCCTGAGCGTCGGACAGTACAGAACAAGAAATGGCCTCCTGAGGACTCTCGAGCCAGGTTAGCTCTGTCGCCCTTTCTGACCAGCAGTCACACTCAGAACTGTGTGCCCTCGCCCCTGACCTGTGCACAGGGACCAGGCTGACAGGCCTCAGCTGGATGAGCAAGAGCTCAGATCATTGATCCATTTTCCTCATTCTGACCTTTTGGAGAAGACCCAAATCTATCCCAGCGTCTTCTGCATCCCCAACAAGGGCCCCTGGGACAAGACCCCTACTCAGCTGGATAAGTCATGGAAACCTGCTTCTGCCTCGAACTTTGCTTGCCGAAACCTCCCTTCCTGGCTTTTCCCAAACCCACATTCCCCAGAGACTACACGGTCCCCGGTGGCTGGTTACCTTGAATGTGGCAGCCACATTGGTGAAGTTTGCAATGCTGCCTCCAATGATGAGGATCTTGCCTGTGTTGGGAGTAAGAGAGGTCAAAAAAGGGTTAGAAAAGTAGAACATCCTACCAGAAATCCAACCGAGGGAGTTCTCTCTTCTCTAAGCACGGATCCCTCAACTGTTAGGAGGTGTCAGTGCAGAGGCTGGGTGGGGTGGGGAGCAGGCTGACCTCCCTTGACATCCGTTCAGTCTTAACCAACTCAGCTCTCCATTACCCATGCCACTGAGCAGGTGGTTAATCCAAACCCACAGAACCTCTACGTCATTCCTGGCTGCCACTGAGAAACCCGGTTTAATTTCTGGATACTCCTGGTAGGAATCTCTATTGGCTCAAAGGAAAGGGAACTGGTATGTGTAGCCCCCAAACACTAGACAGGCGGTAAAGTGAAGCTGGGAATCCCACAGCCCAAACAGTAAGTGTAGAAGTGGGCCGCTAAGAACTGAGTTTCTACAAGTCAGTAAGAGCACATTGCTACCTCCTCCCTTGCACCTGCCTACAGGACTTTATGTACATATCGCTTCCTTGCCTCCCCGCAGCCTCCATCTGACAGAGGCCACATTGCCCACTGTACAGTTGGAGAAACAGAGGTCCAGAAGCTAAATAGCCCCAGACCGCAAAGGAGCAGGACCACAACCCCAGGGCCTCCTCGCCCAAAGCTATTCCCACTGTGGCACAATGGGCCATCCTGGGGAAGGAGCGTGTGTGTCTCACCATCTGGGTGCTTCTCCCGGGTCATGAGGGAGAGGATCGTCTTGGCATAGTCATAGGTCTGCTGCTCGCTGGGGGCGCCTGAGTATTCCCCGTAGTTTGCCAGCTCATTGACACCCCCTAGGTCGCAGATGGTATCACTGTCAGGGAGACACGGAAGTCAGTGCTGATTCTGACTCTAGTGGCTGAAGGTGGCAGCCTGGTGCCGATGAGGACACACAGATGCCCCGATGTTTACTATTGGGTTCTTTTCTGCATTTATTGTATCTCTGCAGGAAGCCCATAGCACTAACTATAAAGATTTTAAAAAATAAAAATAAACAAGGGGCTTCTGGGTGGCTCAGTCGCTTATATGTCTGACTCTTGACTTCAGCTCAGGTCGGAATATCACGGTTCATGGGATTGTTGGACTCTGCTGACAGCACAGAACCTGCTTGGGATTCTAGCTCTCCTTCTCTCTCTCTGCCCTTCCCCCACTCTCTCCCTCTCTCTCTCTCTCAGAACAAATAAACTTAAAAAAAAAAATAAGAGGGGCGCCTGGGTTGTTCAGTCGGTTAAGTGTCCGACTTCGGCTCAGGTCATAATCTCACAGTCCATGAGTTCAAGCCCCATGTCGGGCTCTGTGCTGACAGCTCAGAGCCTGGAGCCTGCTTTGGATTCTATGTCTCCCTCTCTCTGCCCCTCCTCCGCTCATGCTCTGCCTCTCTCTCTCAAAAATAAACATTAAAAAAAATTTTTTTAAGTAAGAAAGTTGCAGGGAACAGTGTACAGGGCAGGCTTTTACCAGAGCCCTGCTTTACACCAAGGGGAGAAGATGAAGACCCCCCCATCCCCACTCCAAGGTAAGGCAATCTGATCCAGGCTGTGCACACATGGACTCGGGGTAGGCCCAGCTGCCATCCTTTCAGTAGCCCCTCAGTCACCTGTACACGACAGAGGCACCACCTCCGGCGACCATGGTCCAGATCCTCCCCCTGGGGTTCAGCAAGGTCAGCTTCAGGCTCGCCCCACTTTTGGCATCCAGGTCTGCAATGTAAGCTTCCTAGGGACCAGACAGCAACAGGTGGGTCCTAAGGATACCCCCTTCACCAGGTCACAGCACCTGGGACCCTGTCCCTTTCCCTGAAGACCCATGAAGAGGTCCTCCATTGTCTCAAGAGGGTCAGGGAGAGGGGTTGTGCAGGGTCCTAAGTACCTGGGACAAAACATGATGATGTCCTCAAGCACCAGAACCACCCATAGCCACAGTCGCTGCCTGGGGACAAACTTCCCAACTCCTTTCTCTCTGTCCTCAAGTCCCTGACCCTCTGCCCAAGTCCCAAGTCTCACTAGGTCACCCTGCTTCTAAACAGCCCCCAATCCCAATGTCTGCCTGCCTGGTTCACCACACGCCCCTTCTTCCGGCCCAGCCTCTTGCCCTGGCCTGGGTTATGACTCACAGGCCTAATCCTGCTGTGAAGACCTCTCAGATGATGTGGTGGGAAAGAGCAATTAAAATTCTCAGCAAGTGGCCAAGAGAACTACCTTTCCCAGGCAGGATGAGCAAGATCCACTCGAAATTATCAACAAATCAAGTTAAGAGCCCAGGGAGGTTGATTGAGAGAGAAGTCTAAAAGGATTTCTGGCCAGGATTCAGAGGCTTGGCTGACTCCCACCCCCACCTCCTTTGGGGGTTTTAAGAAAATTAAATGGCTCTCGACCTTCCCTTCCTGCCAAATAAACAGCGCACAAGGAGGGCCCGATGCTCCTCTGAGATTAGTCACCCTCCCCCAGGTCCCCATCACATTCCATCTCCTCCCCAGAGCAGCCAGCCTTACCTCTGGATAAGCTTCCCGCCCGAAGGGAGGAGGGAACTCTATATCACCCCACTTCACTTTGCAGATGTAGTCGGCTGTGGCATCTACCTTGGCCGCCAGGTCAAGGACATAGACACCATCTTTGGTCACAACTGTGAGAAAAGCAGAGGTACTCAGATGCCAGCCCCCCGGCAAAGGCGTCTACCACCAACCTCCAAACCCCTCCACAGGCTTCCCCACCACCACCTCCCGGGGTCCCATCCAGACCTAACAACTGCCCAGCTCTGCAAGAAACCGGACGGCCCTTCCACACAGCTTTTCCCCCGTTAAAAGAGAAATAAATTAATTAAGACCACTCCCCTCCCTCCCTGACTTCCAGGTAATGTGATAGGGATGTCGTGTTTAGTTGCCATGGCAATTTTTTAACATTTTTTGAAAAGCTACACTCTATGCCTTAAATATCTAACCATTCACCCATCCACAGCCCTACCACTAAAACATAAAGTGTTAAGGTACGAGCTGCTGTTGGGAGCCCCCCCCCCCCCCAACCCTTAGGTGTATATATCTGGGTTTCTCGAGGTTGGCCAGGAGAAGCCTTAGTTGCCTGGGGGAGTGGGAAACCACTGGGTACACTGAGCCCCCAGCCAGCAGGATTCATTTACTGCCCATTAACTGGACATCCATCTTCCCTTTACCCCTGGGTCGTTTAACTAATGAAGTCAGCAAACAGCCATCTGGTCCATTAGAGGAGCTGCATCCCCAGCTGGAATCTGGAATCTGGAATCTGGACTTTGCCCTAAGCAGCCCTGGCCAGAGCCAGCTCATGCCACCTGCCTTCCTCACAGCCTGAGGGGCCTGGACCAAGATCTTCCCAGCTTGGGGATCAGTGATTGACCAACTCCTGGGGAGTGCTCCAAGGGCCTGAAGAGGAAAGAAGGGCCTGAACGGTCAGACCAGTGAAGGCGCAGCCCAGGTCCTGGGAGAACAGCCTAACCCCTGCCAGGAATAGCCACTAAGCAGAGTCAGATCAAAATCAGGACTTCCCCATCACAGAACAAAATAAGAGCAAAGAAAGCTGGAGGTGGTTAAACAGGAATTATCGTTGTCTTCTGAGAGCTCGGAAATGAGAGACTGCACTCCACGAGCCCAGGCATCCCTCTACACACCACACACCCGGTAGTGCCCTCTACGGGGGGGGGGGGGGTCTGGTGCGCCGAACGTCAAGGCTAGGGTTACCACAGGCACGGAGACCCTGTTATAACTGTCCTTTGCCCAGGCCCACGCCAGCAGAGCCAGTTACCAAGGGGGTTGATCTCGAGGTAGGTGAAGTACAGATCCTCATAGAAATTGAAGAGACCAGAGATAAAGCTGGCCAGAATCCTAGAGCGGGGAGGGAGAGAGGGACGGTCAATCTTCAGGGAGGGGGAACAGGCTCGGCAGCACGTCCCAAACCTCTCTCTCCCCTCGGCCATCTCTTACTGACAGCTCCTCTTCCCAAAGCCTGCCCTGCCAACCTCTCGCTTCCCTCTGTAAGCCCTGCTCCCTGGGCATCACTCTTTAGCCACTGAGGCGGAAAGGAGCTGTCAGGCATGCAGCCGGAGGTGTTGGTACCAGACAGACAGGGCCAGTGGGGTGAGGGATGCTTACGGCATATTTCAGTCTGAGCCAGCCTCCTGTCTGCCCCCTGCTCCCCTCCTTGGGACAGGGAGGCGCTGTGCCTTCCCTCTCACCCAGACACTGGGGCAGGGCAGCGGATGCCCACACAGGGAAGACCACCTTGCTTTCCTTGCCCTCTGTCCGGAGCTCTCGACCTTCCCCGCTCCCCCACTGCCACCTGCCTGCCCTCCCTCTCACTCAACTCTTTCTTCTCTTCAGGAGCGTGGACTAAGAGGTGTTTCTTGATGTCCTCAGCATTCAGTTTCTTGTCCACGCCAACGAGCAGTTTCTGGGCTTTGGTGTCCACGTCGCCCACGTCCACCCCACCTTCATGGTGGAACAGGACATAGTCCCCCTCTCGGGTAGCATAGATGCAGACGTAGAACTCCTCCGCCTTGCAGGGGAAGACAGTACCACGTGGGGGAGGGGCACTGAACTGGCGAGCCCAACCCCTTTGGGTGCGTTTCTAAAACCCTAGTAAAGGGGCACCTGGGTGGCTCAGTCAGTGAAGCATCTGACTCTTGGTTTTGGCTCAGGTCATGAGCCGGTTCGTGAGTTTGAGCCCTGAGGCAGGCTCTGCGTTGATGGTGGGAAGCCTGCTTGGGATTCTGTCTCCCTTTCTCTCTCAAAATAAATAAATGTAAAAGTTACTGTCTTCCCCTCGGGGACAAGAGGAGAGCAGAGGCCATTGCCTAGCTGACAGTCCAGACTCAGCCACTGTGACCCGATCTGGGGGAGGGTGCCTGCCTTCAAGTCTTTCTCATCCCAGCACCGAGAAGTCCCCTGTTACCAGCCCTGACTCCTCCCTGCTACAAACTAAGCCTTTCCCTTCATCTCTGGACTCCCTGCTCCGTGGCACCCTCAGACCCTCAGAGAGTCTGGTCCTTTTCACTTTTCTCCAGCAGCTTGATTTCTCCTTTCATCATTTTAGAGTCGACAAACACAAAGTGGGGGAGAAGACCCGGCCTGGAGCCACGTCACACATACCTGACTGTGGGGAACAAAGGGTTCGATCAGAAAGTTCTTGAGGAAGCCTTTGGCCTTGCCAACCTATGGAGATTGAGAAAAATAAAGCTTAGATGGACCAGCGGGTCTTGTCCCCCAGGGCAGGAGGACTGCCCTCTGCTCCCTCTACCTGGCTGTCCCACCGGAGCCGGGGCTCAGGTACTACTGCCACGACATCTGGCAGAGAGAGATTTTCCAGAAACCAGGGCAATGGGGTCACAGACCCTAAGCTGAAGAAGTCTTCACGAGATACTCTTTCACCCACTGCTAGCCACACTACAGTGTACTGACCTCACACGTTCTTTCTCTGCCTCCTCTGGAGGGTGACAAATGAGCTAGGCTAACAAATGTTGCCCCCGCCCCCACAGCACAGACATCAGGACTCCTCTCCCTCCTGCCATCAGTAGCACAAGTTAAAGAGCACAGACAAATCAAGGCTCTCCATCCCTGAGCTCAAGCAGAGAGACCCAGCCCAAGGACAGAAGTCTGGGTCTGGGAACAGCAGGGATGGGGGGAGCGGGGGGAGGGAGAGCTTGACAGGGAAAACTTCACGCACACTTTCCTGGCTGAGGACAACAGGCCTGCAGAGCTAATCAGTTTGAGTGGGTCCCTGGCGGCTGCCGAGGCGAGACAGCCCTCATCCCAGAGTGTCTCAAAGCCTCCCCCCCCCCCAACATGCGTCACTGCTGAGTCAGGGACCAGACAGTGATCCCTCAGAGGTAATGAGCCGCTCCTGCCGAGGCGGACACTGTTGCCGGCCCCGACACGGCTGACAGCCCCCTCCCAACAGCAGCTGAGGAGAAAGAACACAAGGACCTCTCTGGGGACACCACTCAGCCCCCAGTCCTGCCGTCCTCTCACCAAAGGCCTGCAAGCAAATAGGCCAGTAGAGATCCCTCCAGCCCCAGGTCCACATACGAGTTTAAGAGGCCCTCTTTAGTTCAAGAGCCAAAAACTGGGAAATTACCACAAAGAGCTGATTGGAGAGAGCCCAGGAAGAGAGGAAGACAGCTTCATTGTCATCCTCACCCTGCATCCAGGATGGCCAAAGAAGAGAACAGCTCAGCCCTGGTGACAGTCACCCAAGATGGGGCAAAGCTGTGCATGGACAGCACACCCTTCCCGGCCTCAGGCCCGCCTCAGCCCGCTCCCCCTCGCCTGTTCTCCAGCCCCGTCCAGGAGTAAAAAGGAAAAGAAGTGCAATTTTATTTCTGAGCCTCTCCTAGCCTCCCTAAACCACATTTCACTTCAGCTCTCTCATCTACAGAATTGACATTAATCACCAAGCTGGGGGAAGCCAAGAACTGAATTTCCTCTTCAGTGTTACCAGTCTCATCCTCGGCTCTTGGTCTAATAACGTCTCTGCCTAAAAGATTCTGCACCTGCCTTCTGCAACTTTTTCTTGCCGGCCCTCTTAGGCATACACATCACGACAAGCTGCTGTGCCCTTTCTGGAAACGGAAAAGAAAGGACTTCCCAGAATGAGCCTCAGAGTCTCATCTCCGTGATGGGTCTGTTAAAGAAACAAACCATTTCCGGGGCGCCTGGGTGGCTCAGTCAGTTAAGTATCCGACCTCAGCTCAGGTTGGGGCCCCACGTCGGGCTCCACACCAACAGCGTGGACCCTGCTTGGGATTCTCCTCTGCCCCTCCCCCACCTGCGCGCCTGCTCTCCCTCTCTAAACAAACAAACAAACAAACAAACAAACCAATAACAGACCATTTCTACCTGGCCATGAACTGGACTGGGGTTACTTTTGCAGCCCATCTTGCCATTCGCTGATGGCAGAGCTGGGAGCGAGCACCAAGACTGGCCCTGCTACCAGGCAGCTCTGCGGGACCCAAGGCTGCAGTGTGGCCTTCCCCAGGCCGCAGTGTGGCCGAGTAGGCAGTGAGCCTACAGGGCTGCTCATCTGGAGATGACCACATCCACTTCCGTTCCCACAGCACCTCCACCCCAACCTATAGCCGTACTCACGGTGGCCTCCTGTCCCAGCCGTGGTTTCAGCCAGGACTTAATGCCTTCCAGAGTGAGGTTGACCCCAACGAGGCCCAGCTTTCCACGCCGTTTGATCAGCTGGTCTGGCTTGACCACCAAGTTCTGGAACAAGAGGAAAAGGAAAGAAACGGGAGAGTAAAAGATTACAGTCTGGGGACCCGAAGCACAGGACAGCCTGCATGGCTTCCTATCTACCCATCCATTCTTCAGTGTCAACTCCTGGAAGCTTTTCTCACCTATCCAAGCCTATACCTTTCTTTTGACAACCAGGAATCTGGAGCCATCCATGCCCCGAATGGGGCCTGGCACAGTATAGATACTTACCACATACCTGCCGCATGAGTGATTCCCTACCCTCCCTATGCGACATCTTAGCTCCACTAAACCATGAAGCCCTCAGAATATGGACCAGCACCTGTGTTCCAAAAAGAAGAACAGGGGGACAGAGGCTTGTGGTGACCAAGGACCTTAGAGGTCTGGTCAATCCCATTCCTGGGCCTGACCCCGTCTACAGGCCCAGCAAGCAGCCCCTAAGCACTGCTCACACGCTGCCAGCCAGGAAATGCGCCATCTCCCGAGGCAGCTCCTTTCATGGGTGGGCTACCTTGCGCTGGGAGGGAACATGCACCCCCAGAACCCGCTCTCCTGGCCCTGCCCAAGAAGTCTCTGCCTCCCAACAATGGTCCCACAGGGACCCGGACAAAGGAGCCTCTACTCTGGGCTGGCTGCCACACAAAGTCTGCAGCACGCTTCCTCACGGCCCAAACACATTCCTAACATGCTGCACTTGGGGCGAGTGGAGCCCACACCCACTTTTACTGAGCACCTACAAGTGCCAGGTGGCACACCAAATGCTTTCCAGACATTACTGCTAATCTTTATAGCTCACAGGGTGAGTGTTCCGCCCATCTGACAGATGGGGAATCTGCCACTCAAGAGAGGTAAAACGGCTTGCTCCAGGCCACACGGTTAATCGACAGAGAGCTTTGGTCTGGACTCCAGTCAGTCAAGCTCCAAGCCCTTGCGCTGTGTTTCCTGCTGGGGCGCCTCAACACGTGGGACCCGGAGCCGAACACAAAATCTCGCTCAGCCCACTGCACGCTGCCCACTGATGTGGGCAGTCTGCCATCGTGTGACCCGGTGGGACATCTCCACCAAACTGACCGTCTCTATTCCTCTGACCCTGGGCCCGGAAGAAGGGCCTGGGGAGGGTGGGCTCACCTGGCTGAGCAGCCAAGGGTGGTCCTGCAGCAGGCGGGCCCAGTCTGTGTCAGGGGTGACCCGGGCATACTTGAACCGGTTCTGGATGGCTGAGGTGGTGCAGATGAACTTGTAAAGGAGTTCTTTGCCCGTCTGCTCCGAAATCGCCTTGGCCGACATGGCCGCAAAGGGACCTGCTCTACCTGTTGGGAGGAACAGGAGCTGGTGGCCAGGGGAAGAGACCCGTGTCCAGCTGCCCCCAGACAGTAAGACCAGATCTCAGCACTTCTCAGGAGGCGGAAGGAGGACTGGCCCAGCAGGAGGGAAGGAAGCGAGATCTCAATGAGCACTTCTTTTTTTTTTTTTTTTAACACGAAATTTATTGTCAAATTGGTTTCCAAACAATATCCAGTGCTCATCCCAACAGGTGCCCTCCTCAATGCCCATCACCCACTTTCCCCTCCCCGCCACCCCCCATCAACCTTCGGTTTGTTCTCAGTATTTAAGAGTCGCTTATGGCTTGCCTCCTTCCCTCTCTGTAACTTTTCCCTCTTCCCCTCCCCCTGGTCTTTTGTGGAGTTTCTCAGGATCCACATATGAGTGAAAGCATATGGTATCTGTCTTTCTCTGCCTGACTTATTTCACTTAGCATAACACTCTCCAGTTCCATCCACGTTGCTACAAAAGGCCAGATTTCATTCTTTCTCATTACCAAGTAGTATTCCATTGTGTATATAAACCACATCTTCTTTATCCACTCATCAGTTGATGGACATTTAGGCTCTTTCCATAATTTGGCTATTGTTGAAAGTGCTGCTATAAACATTGGGGTACAAGTGCCCCTGTGCATCAGCACTCCTGTATCCCTTGGGTACATTCCTAGCAGTGCTATTGCTGGGTCATAGGGTAGATCTATTTTTAATTTTTTGAGGAACCTCCACACTGTTTTCCAGAGTGGCTGCACCAGTTTGCATTCCCACTCAATGAGCACTTTTGACATCAGGGAAGGAGGATCAGGAAGTGAAGGGAGAGAGAAGGTGGAGATAAACAAAGGTGGCATGTTCCCCAGGTCTCTTGGCTTCAACCTTGTCTCTACTTCCTCTCGACAAACCAGCTCACATTCATCTTGGAGCAAAAGGCAGCTGGCTGGGGAGACAGGAATACCAGTGGTATGACCCAAACCCATGTGCTGGTCCCACCCGAGGTCCCACACAGACACTGAAACACACCCTTTGGTTCTGTGACCTACGGGGCGCACAGCCAGAATTGTGCAATCCTGCCCTTACTCCCCTCCCCCTACAGGTTTCGTCTCCCCCACATCCAGACTCACCCATTTCATGCACTTACACTCACCATCAGGCTGTAGGCCAGGCAGGTGAGTTTACTTAACCCCAGGCAGGATCAAACCCTCGAGGAGCAGAGAGTCACCTCAGAGTCCATTTCTCCCAGGACACTAGACTCCCACCCCCCAGTTCAGAGCAGGCACTGGGCAGGGAAACTGTGACCTTCAGTACATCCCACCCGCCCCACTGAGTCACTCAGCTTGCTAATTTAGAGCAAAACAGAGGCCTCTCTGGGGACCACCCTGTACTGGTCACTTCTAGCAGAGCCAAAGCTGGGGGAGGAGGCAGCAGTCATCCCAGGTCACATGGATATAGAAGTCATCTCATACGAACCCTGTGAGGTACACGGAGATTCATAATCCTATTTCTTAGATGAGGAATAGCAGCTCAGAGGAGCTACCATACCTTGCCCAAAAAGCCAAACAAACAAGCAGGGGACCCAGGACTTGAACCCAAATACTCTTATTCCTGCTCCCCAGAAAACCCCACACTCATCAGCCCGAGAGAAAAGACCATTTCTCCCGGGACCAGGCCATGTCCCCCCCTTCACCTCACAGAAGGGTCTGTGATGACAATTTCTTCATTTTCCGTCCCCACCGCGTTGTCCTGACACACCCATTCTCCCATGGTAGCAAGTTGGGGAGAGGATCAGGGGAAGGGGGAGGGAAAGGAAACCAAGTCATTCAGACTAAGAACTTGGCCTCATCAGGAAAAGTCACTCCAATCTCTTCCACAGAGATCCAGGACTGAAGTTGCTGAATTTGCTGAGAAGAAAAGTCAAGTTCAAATAAAAGAAGGTGGACCCGGGGGACTAGCTGGTTTATACACAGAGGAAGGTGGGTCTCCATCCCCAGCTCAGGGAAGGCCAAAGTTTCAGAGGCTACTCTCCACCTCCCTCCCAACCGGCTTGGCTGGCCCCCTCGGCCTCCCAGCTAGTCTCCAACTCAGCACAATGGGTGCTTTCAGTCTGGTGTCTGGCCCAAAGTGGGGTAGCTGGGAAGGGGCTCAAAAGAGATGTTCCCTTTTCTGGCCTTCCCCTGGGATGACTTCCGGCTCCTCCTCAGCAAGAGTTTCCAAAGGTGATGCTTCAACCAGCCCCTGGGTCCTGCAGCCCTCCACCCACCCCCCACCCACTCCAGCTCCATTTCCCAACCTTCTTGACTTCAGACCAGAAAAACTGGTCCTGAAATCAGATGGGTACACCTGCCCCCACCCCCTTCCCAAACAGAGCGCAACCTAGGGCAGATGAAGCAGGGAAAGGAGGCGGCAGCTGCTGGTCATGCTCCGTGGTTCAGAAACATCAAGCACCTGTGATCACAAACTCCAGGAGTTTGCTAAGCCTCCCCAAGCAGAGAACAGTCTGACACTACCAGAACAACAACCCCCTCAAAGCTGGCACCTCCCAAAGCAGACAAAGGGGTAAGGAGAGGGCTGTTCTGCAGCTGCAAAATCACAACTTTCTTGAGTCCCAGGCAAGACAAGAGTTCATTTCCACAGGATGGTTGGAGGGGGGCAGGGGGTGGACACAAGAAGGGGATGATACAGGATAGAACAGATTCGCCAGCTTACCAAAATAAGATATGCCACCAGAGCACTTTGGCGTAGATGGCTGGGCAGGCCCTTTCAAGGCCAAGACAGGATTTATATGATGGAATAAAAGTGGGGAAAGAATCTGGCCTCTGCATGTTCACCAAATGCAGGAAAGAAGGCTCACAAACCCAGGGAAGGGTCTCGGTGGAGAAAATTCACAAAATTAATCATTCAGAAGGGTCTTGGAAGTCTCTCTAGGGCAGTGGCTCTTAACCTACTTGAGGTCTCAGATTCCTGAGCGCATGAAGAAAAGCCCCGAAAAATGTGCGCCTCATTTCAAGATGCTTATGATTATGACCACAGACCACCAGTTAAGAGCATCTACTGTAGTGACAGTGCGGCTGAAAGTGTATACCAATCTGGATCTGGGGATCCACTCCCCCAGAGTCCTAGGCTGCCTCCTCAGGAACTGAATATGCTCTCGAACTGGTGATAGGTGATTTTAGGACAAAGCTAAGACCCCAGGGGTCCGCTCTGGGGCCCTAGGAACTGTCACCTAATAACAAGTAAAGTGTAAACCATTTGGGGGATATCATGCCAAGGAACCTGAACACACACACGCACACACACACACACATCACACATATCCTCTCTTTCCCCTCAAGGGAAGGACTTTATGAGCTGAATGGGGTCTTTTCTGCAGACAGGGTGAGTGACCCAGAATTGAGTTCATCCACAGCAGCCACTGAGAACTGAAGCAGCCCACAGGGAAGGCTGAATGAAAGCAGACTGTTTCCCAGGAATGCATCCCTGGGACATAGCCAGTGCAGAGGAACCACTGGAGATGCTACTTAGGGTCTCCCCCCGGGAAAGACAAAGAGCACTCCTTTATAGGTCAGTATCCATAGGACTGGTTTTTGTGTTTTGTTTTTTCTTTTTCTTTTTTTTGGGGGGGGGGAGGGGTTTGTTTTTAAGAGGACAAGCAATTCCTGGAATAAAGGGAAGAGGCAGAATTCTGTGAGGGTCCCCCTAGTGCAGCAAGCATGTCAGAATGGGATGGAGACACCAGCTGCCTGGTTTCCAAGGGCTCTTCCTGTCATCTGGCCCAAGCTTCTGAAGTTCTCTAAGAGATAAAAATTACCACCCCCGCCCTGGGTAGCTGGGGTCTACCAGCTTTTCCTCAAGCAGTATTTCAGAAATCCAAGATCTGAGCTGGCTGAAAGACCTCAGAGCAAAGTTAGTGGGTGGAAGGCGTGGGCTGGTTGGCCAAACTGGTGCCATGCACTGCTCCTCCCCTCTCCAAATCCTCCTGCCAGGCCGACCCTGGGGACCACCCAATGGCAGAACTCCTCGCTACTGCACAGTATCTGCCAAGGTTGGAGAGGGCAGCAGGCGCTGGGTCTGGCCCTCTGCCAGGCCCTACAGGAGGGCGGCGGCAGCATCCTCAGCCCTCTCCGGGACCTTGCCTTGGCCAGGCTCGGCACAGGCGTCAGCGCCAGGGGTGGGAGGGAGACGGGCACCCCGGCCATCTGTCGCTTAGAGGCTGGGCCCGACGGCACCTCCTGAGCGAGGAGGGTCCTTCCCGCGCCTGTGCTCCACGGCCCGGTCCTTGCGGGCGAGGCCAGGCCTCGGGCACCCTGGGACAGCCCGGCGCCGCGTGGCCCGCCAAGGCTACGCGCCGGGCTCGCTCCCTCCACTTTCGGCGCGGGACTCAGTCGCTTCTTCACAAAAAAAAAGAGAGGAAGCGCCCGAGCCCGGATAGGAGTGGGGCGAGTGGCCACCGGTGACCCCGATGGGGACAAGAGGGAGGCCCGCTAAAGCCCGAAGAGGCTCGAGGACTGGCCCCGGTCGGGGTGAGAGGGGCCTGGTTGGTGCAAATGCAATTTAGCGGAGGGAAAAGAAGCCAGGGCGGCGGCACACCCTATGCAAACTCCCTGAAACTGGAATGTGGGAGAGTGGGGGTGGGGTGGTCGACACGCTGCCACCAGTCGGGGTTCCGAGCGAAGGCTAACCTAAAGCGAAGTCCCCCCCCCCCCCCCCCACCAAAAAAAAAAAAAACAAAAAAAAACAGGAGGGCGGCGTGGGCACTAAGACGGCGCCGGGGAAAGCGGTTCCGGGTTGGGGGAGGGAGGCGGGAAGCTCCCCGGGCAGGTGGAGTACCCCGCGCGAAAGCAGCCGCCCGCCACTCACCTTTCTGCGAAAGCCCGTGCGCAGCGCTCCCTCCGCAGGCCCCGCCTCGCCGCCCAGTGCCCGGAGCGCTCCAGCCTCCAGCAGTCGCCCGGGAGCCGGCTTTTGTCCGGGCCCCTGCGGGCTTCTCCCCGCCCCCATCGGCACACGGCGCGAGCAGCCCCGCAATTGGTCACACGCGTTCCCTAGCCTGAGCGCCAAGGCTCCTCCGAATTTGCTGCCCGGGATAGCTCTGCCCCCGGAGGCGGGACTCAGGGGCTGCTGGGACTTGAAGTCCAGCTGGCGTGTCCGTCCGGAGGGCTGGTGGGCGCCGCCTCTCCGGATCCGGTAGGGCCGGGGCGGGGCCGGGGGCGGGGACGGAGGCGGGGCCTAGGGTGGGGAGATGGGCCGGGCTATGCCGGGAGGAGAACGGACGGGGCGGGGGGCCGTGGCCTGATCACTTAGGGGCTGGGCCGACCGCCACTCCGAAGGAAGCGGTGGTGGGGGAGTGAGGGGGAGGGTTGGCAGAACAGGCTGTTGCACAGTTTTAGAGACCTGGAGTCTCCTTTTCTTCCCCTGGGAGAAACTAACCTCCGCATCCCAGCCTCCTAAAATTGGTGACACTGAACACAGTTGCTTAAACCCGCTTTTTACGTAGCGATGGCAGACTGCTTTTGCATTTGAACGTGGGCTCTCTCTATTGAGCCGGTGGGGCTAGACTGAGAGATCAGGTAAACCTGCCAATGTGGGATAGGGCAGGGGATGAGGTGAGCGGGTGGGGCTAGGTGGGTGCCAGTCACATCGCTTTGCGTCCCACTCGCCTCACCTCCAGGCGGAGCTGAGAATTCAACGGAGAGGTTCTAGCACAAGGCTGGGGTCATCTCTGCAGGTCTCCTTTCCCTTACCCACCATCGCAAGCCTCCACACTGGAATGAATGAACTGTTGCCTCCTCCTTCTCCATTACCTGTGAGACAGGCTATTTTCCAAACCAAAAACTGGGACACCCGGTCTGACAGGTGAATTAGGTGGAGCAGAATATTTGAAATCAAGCAGTCCTGGAAACCAGGACATATATTTACTGCTCTGACATTCTGGAGCTTTCACCCCAGTCCTGAAGGTCTCGGGAGCTGCTCCAGGACCCTAACAGCTGCCTAACTAGCTCCAGGAAGGAGAATCAATGGAGCACTGATCAACTCAGGTGAAGGGGTCAGCCCAGTATGCAGAGAATCACCATGCCTGAGCCACTGCCAAGCACTCCGGTCCCACTGACACACTGCAACAATGTTGCGACATTCTTGTGGACAAGAACTTTTGGAAGCCCTCCTTCCTCCAATTCAGCTGTAGCCAGGAGTGGGTCAGCTAAAGTCACTCACTGCCCATGCCTGAACTAAGTGATCCCTGATGATGTCACTTTCTGGTTGCTTCCTTCTCAATGGTCCTTTTCAAAGAACAACTCCTCACATCCTCTCTCCTGTTGGTCCTGGAGACTGACCAACAATCAATCTATGGACTGAGCTCCAACCCTATCAAGAATCTCCCCAAAGATCACAAATCTCAGGGAAGTGTCACCTCTCAGTAGGTAAAGAAAACATCTTATGAGGGGCCCCTGGGTGGCTTAGTCGGTTAAGCATCCAACTTCTGCTCAGGTCATGATCCCGTGGTTCAGGGGTTCAAGCCCCACAATGGGCTCTGTGCTGACAGCTCAGAGCCTGGAGCCTGCTTCAGATTCTGTGTCTCCCTCTCTCTCTCTGCCCTTCTCCCGCTCACACTCTGTCTCTGTCTCTCTCTCAAAAATAAATACACATTTAAAACATTTTTTAAAAAAGGAAAGAAAGAAAGAAAACATCTCCTAGCCTTGGGGGACAGAAATTCCAGGTCTTCAGGGGCTAGCAGGAAGATTGTAGTCAGGTGCCCTGATTATCCCTCTGGCTAGAAAGATACAACTCATCCAGAAACAGTCACCCAGGTAGAACATAAACTGTAAGAAACGTTCATCAATTTGGCAATATCGATAAAAATTTTAAATGCACATTCTTTTGCCCCAGCAATTTCATTGCGAACAATTTATCCTTCACATATACCTGCATGTGTGCACGAAGATGAGGCTCTTTGCTTTGTTCACTGCTGTGTCTCCAGCACGTTGAATAGGGCCTGGTACATAATAAACACTCAATAAATATTTGCTGAGTGATTAAGTCCCCCATATAGGTATTGCTGGGCCCAAATGTGACTAGCCCCAGGTGGGGGCAACAAGAAAGGGACTGTCCAGGGAGTGAGGGGAGGAGAGGTGCTGGCCCAAGGGGCCGTGAGCCAGCCAAGCACTGGGATTTTTCAGTTCTCTGAGTGGTTCAGTGCTAGGTCCTTCCCCACAGCCTTCAACCTCCCCAGGAAATACTCTCTCATTACTCCACCATGTTCCCACAGAGGCTCTTCTGCTCTGAATTGGTCAATTCACAAACGGTGAGATCATGACCCGAGGCGAAATCAAGAGTCGGACCCTTAACCGACTAAGCCACCCAGGTGCCTCTGTTTTTGCCATTTGAATCGCCTCTCTCCTCTTCTAGATTGAGCTGGAAGACTAGTCCATGCCCCCCGACATAGGATATGGACACCATCTCCGTGCCTGGATTTCAGGCACACCACAACAGTTTCAGTGGCCTTAGACTATCCAGTGGCTCCCTCCCTCCTGGATTTTAATCCACTTTAGCTAATATTCATTGAGCACCTACTATGTCAAAGTCATGGGTGCTAATGCATACTCCTCACAACAACCGCTTGAGCTAAGCGTCATCATTTTGCAGATGGGCAACTGGCCCTCTGCTGCCAGGTCCCTTGCCCTGTCCACTACCTCCTGCTGCAGGTGAGAAGGAAGAAAAGGAAATCGTATCCAGTGAGTCTCCCCAACTTGGCTAGAAGCTCCTCAAGACCCAGGACCATGCCTTGTTCCTTTTGGCATCCCCAGGGCCTAGCATAGTGCTAGGCACACGTTAGGCACTCACTGTATACATGACTGAATAAATGCTGGAAAGAACATGTGAAGGAAGGAAGGAAATTGTAGAAGTCAGGGGAAGAGGGAGAAGATGCAGCCAAGATGGGGGTCTACCTGAGTGTGCGCTTCTAAACCCACCTGTCCCCTTGCGACAACCAGAGACAAGGGCTTACAGCAGAGGCCCGTCATGACCCACCCTGTGAGGAACCAGGGAAGTTCTCACTCCTGCAGCATTCACTTTTTGCCCAGCACTGAGCAGTCTCTAATTGGAGCCAAGGGCCAAGAGCCCGTGTATCCTGGGGTAAGCTCCCCAGGGAGGTATGGCCAGAGCCAGAGCCAGCTTCTGTGCTCAGGAAACATTCTCCAGCCAGCCCAACCAGCTCCTGTCCAGCGTCTTTCCAGAGTCACCCCCCCCCCCAACTCTGCCCTCACCCTGTCTTAAAAACTCTCACTGCCTCGTGCTCACCAGGTGTATTCCTCTTTAATTGCCTCCTCTTTCAGGAGGCACTCCTCCACTTTATCACTTCTTATCCTAAAACAGAACCTACACAGCCCCTCCCCCCCCCACATTACTTAACCTTGACTTTCACTTGATGTCTTTAACCTTCTCTCTAAATGAACTCATTATTTTTGTTGCTTGTCTCTCTTTGCCATGCTCTGTGTTTGGAAATTCTCTCAAGGGCAGGCAGAAGCAGGAGTCATGGTGTGGGGACGCCTGGGTGCCTCAGTCAGTTAAGTGTCTGACTTCAACTCCGGTTGTGATCTCACAGATCGGATTGTGAGTTCCAGCCCCGCATCAGGCTCCCTGCTGTCAGCACAGAGCCTGCTTCAGGTCCTAGGATCCTCTGTCCCTCTTTCTCTGCCCCTCCCTGCCTGAAAAAGAAAGAAAGAAAGAAAGAAAGAAAGAAAGAAAGAAAGAAAGAGAGAAAGAAAGAAAGAAAGAAAGAAAGAAAGAAAGAAAGAAAGAAACAGGAGTCATGGTATATGAATGAGAATTGTCAGCCTCCATGAAGCTGTCTCTACCTTGACGCCAGTCTTAAGAGTTTAGCACTGCGCCTCACCCTAGGGGGCTTTGAAGGCCTCATCGCGAGCACAGGTTGTGTCTGACTCTCTCCCTAATAACTTAGGTCCTGCCTTGAGGTTGTAAAGCCATGAGTGCTGCTTACTTAGGCCTCCTTGATCACAGAACCACAGAACATCAGAACCAAAAGAGACCTCAGAAATACCCTAGTCCAATCCTCTTATTTTACAAAGGAGGTGCAGGGGAAACTGAGGCCCAAAGAGATAACCATACTGTAGATAGGAGGGCAGATGGATTCAATTACCTTGGAAACCATTGGCATTATCCCATAAAACTGAAGAGTCACATACATGGAGGCCATACAGCTCCACTCCTAGGTATGTACCCAGGAGAATCTCATACGTGTCAGGAGATACATGGGAGATTGTCCAAATTTCCTTCAACAGCTGAATGGTTGGATGGGTTGTGATATGCTCATACAAGGAAAAACTTGACAGCTGAGGGAAATGAATGAATTGCAGCCACATGCGA
The DNA here is from genome assembly GCF_014898765.1 of Herpailurus yagouaroundi. Lineage (NCBI taxonomy): Eukaryota > Metazoa > Chordata > Mammalia > Carnivora > Felidae > Herpailurus > Herpailurus yagouaroundi. The sequence continues at coordinate 15,876,381 of NW_024412420.1, forward strand.
TGACACGAATGAATCTCAAAAACATAATGTTGAGCAAAAGAGTGGAACATAAAAGGTGTGTATATAGGATGCTTCAATTTACAGAGTTAAAAAGAGACAAACCTTGGGGCGCCTGGGTGGCTCAGTGGGTTAAGCATCTGACTTCTGCTCAGGTCACGATCCTGTGGTTTGTGAGTTCGAGCCCCGCATTGGGCTCTGTGCTGACAGCTCAGAGCCTGGAGCCTGCTTCCGATTCTGTGTCTCCCTCTCTCTCTGCCCCTCCCCTGTTCACGCTCTGTCTCTCAATAATAAATAAACGTTTAAAAAACCCCGATGCATCATATATGAAGTCAAATCACTTTCCTTACATTTAAAGAAAAAAAAGAGACAAACCTAAATTATATTATTTAGAATGGATACACAAAGGTGGAAAAACTACCAAGAAAAGCAAGGAAATGATTATCACCAAAAACTGTGCTCTAGTTCTTTTATTCAATACATATTTACTGAATGCCTGCAGTGTACCGGGTACTATTCTAGACACTGGGGCACCAATGAATGAAATAAGCAAAGATGCTAAGCCTTGTGTAGTTCACATTTCATCAGGGGAAACAGCAATGAACAGGGCAAGTAGGTTGCAGTTTTAAATAGGGTGGTAGGGGGAAGCCTCATTACAAAGGAGAAATTTGAACAAATATGTGAAGGAGGGAAAGGGGTCAGTTAAGTGGCTAGGAGGGAGCATTCCAGATCAATTCCAAGGCATTTGAAGCTGAGAGAACACCCAGAGCCCTGTGAAGGAGCTTGTCTGCTATTTTCCTGTTCAAGGAACTGTAAAGAGACCACGTGGCACAGGGAGTGATGGACAGAGTAGATTTTATTCAGAATGAAATGGGGGACCATTGTAGGGTTTGAACAGAGAGTGACAGGATCTGACTTGTATTTTACAAGGAATATCTGTATATAAGGGTCCCTGGGTGGCTCAGTCAGTTAAGCATCCAACTTCTGCTCAGGTCATGATCTCACAGTTCATGGGTGCAAGCCCCGTGTTGGGCTCTGCACTAGGCAGCTCAGAGCCTGGCATCTGCTTTGGATTCTATGTCTCCCTCTCTCTCTCTCTCTGCCCCTCCCCTGTTTGTACTCTCTGTCTCTCAAAAATAAAATAAATATTAAAAAAATAAAAGGAATACATATATTTTTTAATAGGACAACTTTATTTTTTTTACATCCCCCCCCCTTTTTTAAAGTAAGGCTTATGCCTAACGTGGAGCTTGGACTCATGACCCCAACATCAAGAGTCACTTACTCTACCCACTGAGCCAGCCAGGTGCCTCTTAAAGGAATATCCTAACTGCTATGCTGAGAAGGAAGGGGGCAAGGGTTAAAAAAAAAAAAAAAAAAGAGAGATCTAGTTAAAAGGATATTGCAATAGGGGCACCTAGATGGCTCAGTTGGTTGGGCAACCAACTTCGGCTCAGGTCATGATCTTGTGGTCCGTTGAGTTCGAGCCCCAGGTCGGGCTCTGTGCTGGCAGCTCAGAGCCTGGAGCCTGCTTTGGATTCTGTGTCTCCCTCTCTCTCTGACCCTCCCCCACTCATGCTCTGTCTCTGTGTCTCTCAAAAACGAATAAACGTTTAAAAAAAAAGATATTGCAGTAATCCTGGAGGGAGCCCACGTGGGCTCAGACTAGGGTAGTAACCAGGACGGTGGTGGTTACCTAGGGAGGAGCTAGTGCAGGGATGAGATTGTGATTGAGGAGAGGCCTCACAGCGTGCCCCCTGTTGGCAGTGTTTCTTGACTTGTGTGATGATTACATGGGTGTTCATTCTATAATTATCTAATAAACTGTGTATTTTATGCGTGTTTTTGTACTTGTGCTATTTTTCACCATAGAAGGAGCTGTAAAGGGAGAAAACGGAGATATAAAGAGGTAACATAAGGAGCCCAGCTAATAAATGGCTGAGATACGTTGGGAACTAATGCCAGTGCTTTGAACCCTAACCAATCCAACCTAAGGCATGGGCCCCAGCCCAGATCACCTATTTCCTGGTGCTGTGGCTTCTGGCAAACCCTGTCACCTCTTTCACCCTCACTGTTCCATCTGTGAAACCAGGAAAATAGTGCCTGGCTCCCTTCTTCATCTGGGTGCTGTCAAGACCACAAAATACTTTGTCACCTGCCCAAAGCACACATTGTTATTGCTATTTAACTGTGCTTTTTTTTTTTAATGACTTTATTGATACGTAATTGATGTACAATAAATTGTCCATATTTAAAGCGTACAACTTGATGAGTTTTAACCCAGGTATACACCATGAAAACATCGCCACAATCAAGATAGCGCACATATCCTTCACCGCCCCCCAAAGGCTACTTGTGCTCCTGCGTCTTCTATCCCTTCCTGCCCTCTGTCCATATTCCTAGGAAGCACCCTTTTCTTTTGGGCTTAACCGACGAAGCCACCCAGGTGCCCCCGTATTTTCTGGAATTTTATATGAATGGAATCATAGAGTCTTTTTCATCTGCATTTTTTCACTCAGCATTATTAGCTTGACATTTATCCATATTATGTATGTACCACAGTTCTTTCCTTTTTATTGCTGAGTCGTATCCCATTATGTGGTCTAACTACGGTTTGTTGATCCATTTACCTGCCAATGGTTTGTTTTTAGTTTGAGGCTATAAAAATAAAGCTGCTATACATGTTTGTGTACAGCTTTGAATTCCCTTAGATAAATTTCCAAGAATTGAGGAATGGCTGAGTCATAGGGTAAGCATATGTTTAACATTTTAAGAAGCTGCCAGACTGTTTCACAGTGATCATACCGTTTTACATTCCTACCAGCGGCGTTTGAGAGTCTAGTTGCTCAACATCCTTGCCAACATCTGATAAAGTCAGTCTTTTATTTTAGTCAGGCTGTGTAGTGGTGCCTGATTGTGGGGTGTTTTGTGGTGGTGGTTGTTTGCTTGCTTTTGGAGATGAAGATTAGTTTTATTGTTAGAAGTTGGTTGGTAAGCTCCGGCAGAAAGAAATTCTTACCTACAAGCTATGCCAATATCATAACACCCATTTGTGAGGCCACCAGCTATGATGGCCACTGCCTGGAGCCCAGATGAAAACTGTCTATGACAGTGGACAAAGGCAGTCTCTGGGGTGTCACTCAGAAACTGAGCGATTTTGGCCATGATTGCTCCGGCCCTGAGCTGAAGCACATTTCCCACGCAGATAGCCCCCAGCTGGTCCCGGCTTAGCTTGACGGCCAGGGAAACTGGTCTTGACGGCCAAGAGAAGTTTGTCAGGGGTGATATCCTTGAAGTTGCTGCGGCTTCCTCAGCCAGTGGCCGTTAGGCACCTGTGCAATGCCACCATCATGTCCTCAGGTCCTCCGTGAACACCTGTGGAGCACCGCTCCAGCATGGCCGGGCCTGGGGCTCCAGCTCCCCACCCGAATTGAATCAGCTGGCGGGTCAGGTGGCCCAGCACCACCTCTGATTGTGGGCGTTTTTTTTAAATTTTTTTTTTTTAAGTTTGTTTTATTTATTTTGAGAGAGAGTGTGTGTGTGCCAGTAGAGGACGGGTAAAGAGAGAGGGAGAGAATTCCAAGCCAGATGTGGGGCTCAATTCCATGGACCATGAGATCATGACCTGGGCTGAAATCAAGAGTCTGATGCTTAACCAACTGAGCCACCCAGGCACCCGGAAACACATTATTTTTTATCTTGATATTAAAGACATTCTTGATTACACTTATTTTGAGATAATTGTAGATTCATAGGCAGTTGTAAGAAATAATAAAAAGATTCCAGGTACCCCTCTACCCATTTTCCCCCAATGGTAACACCTTGAAAAACTTGAGCACAGTCAATAACACAACATAAAATAGACGCTGATAGGATTCAGTGATCTTACTCAGGTTTCCTCAGTTTTCCATGTATCCATTTGTGTGTACATGTGTGTGGTTAAGACCATCTTTTTACTATTTAAACTTTAACAATGATTTATTTAGCTCCTACTATGTGCCAGACAGTTGACTTTTGGAAATACAAGGTTATGACAAGGCCCCTGCCTTAATGGAGGTCACAATCTCATTGGCTTTGGAAGTTGATGTTTTGTTTTGTTTTATACTTTTTTTAAAAGTTTATTTGTTTATTTTCGAGAGAGACCAAGACAGTGCAAGTTGGGGGGAGAAAGAGAGAGAGAGAGGAGAGAGAGAGAATCCCAAGCAGGCTCCACACTGCCAGCATGGAGCCGGACACAGGAACCCAAGAACAGCGAGATCATGACCTGAGTTGAAATCAAGAGTCAGACATTCAGCCGACGGAGCCTCAGGGGCCGCTGGAAGTTGACGTTTAAAAAAAAAATTTTTTTTTCAACGTTTTATTTATTTTTGCGACAGAGAGAGACAGAGCATGAACGGGGGAGGGGCAGAGAGAGAGGGAGACACAGAATCGGAAACAGGCTCCAGGCTCTGAGCCATCAGCCCAGAGCCTGACGCGGGGCTCGAACTCACGGACCGCGAGATCGTGACCTGGCTGAAGTCGGACGCTTAACCGACTGTGCTACCCAGGCGCCCCCTTTTTTTTTTAAATTTTTTTTTCAACGTTTTATTTATTTTAATTTTTGGAAGTTGACGTTTAAAAAGTAACGTCGCAGGGGTGCCTGGATGGCTCAGTCGGTTAAGCCCGGGACTCGTGGTTTTAGCTCAGGTCATGATCTCATGATTGTGAAATGGATCCCAGCGTCACAGTGCTCTGCTCTGACAGTGCAGAGCCTACCTGGGATTCTCTCTCTCTCTCTCTCTCTCTCTCTCTCTCTCAAAATCAACTTAAAAAAAAAAGTAATGTCGCAAAGGCAGGTTGTCTGTTGTAACCTGAAATAATCTAGTCTACCTTGTTGACAGAGAGAGTGAGGGAATGGGGAAAGTCAGGAAAGGCCTCGATCAGACCCTGCCCCTAGCAGGTGCTCAATAAATGGGTTAAAGTAAGGTTCAACCCAACAGTATCTTCCGCTGTCTTTTGCAAATCCTCACATCCTGAATGTGGCCGTACATGGTGCACACATCCTTGCCACGTATGCCTTATCCCTACTTGGAATTCTGCCTCCAATCCTCTTCCCACTTTGCTGGCTGTAAATTCCGGACACGATGCAACCTGGGAGAAAACCGACGGAGCAGGCAACAGTAAACACGGCCTAGCGCAGCCGCCTTGCAGCCACCTTGCAGTCACCAGCCACGCGCGGGTCACGCCCTCACCCAGTGCGCTGCTGGGCCGGCGCATGCGCGCGCTGGAAGCGGTTGTCCCGGGGACTCCCGCCCCTAAGGAGCGAGGGGAGGGGCCGGAAGCACCTCTACGCTTCCCGGTTGCTAGGAGACGGGGCTTCTACACGCCACACACAGGTTCTCCGGCTTCTTTTCCTCCCTTTCTCTGCTTCAGCGTCACCGCATGCGGGCACCATGTCGGACCCAGAAGCTGACACCTTGCGAAGCACCTTTCCCTCTTACATGGCGGAAGGCGAGCGGTTGTATCTGTGCGGGGAGTTCTCTAAAGCTGCCCAGAGCTTCAGCAATGTGAGTCGCGCTCTGAACGTCCCATCACCCCTTCTAATTCCCGGTGACACTGAGGTCCCCGTGGTGCTGGAGGACCCTATTGTTTCTATGATTCAATTGTGCCTAATTGACGCACTACTGGCACCGCTCGGCCATTTTCTACCAATTCTCACTTGCCTTCTGCTGTTAATAACCATTCTCTGCATTAACAGTGACTTCTACTTTTTGCTGAATGTTTTGTGACTCACTGGCCTCTTTCCACAGAGCAGCCTTTATTACCCTTGGAGGCTGCATGTACAAGTGGTGCAATCTCTGGCACACAGTTGCTCACAGATGGTCAGTATATCACTAACATTGTACATAACCTTGGTATGACTCGATCCACCCCGTCCTACGGTGCTAAGCACAGTATGACCCTAGGAGGGAGGTTCTGTTATGAATCCATTTTATGGACGAGGAAACTGACGTAGAAGTGGATTACATGTCCGAGATTCACTGAACTGGCAAGAGAAAGGATTCAAACCCAGGCAGTCAGATTCCAGTGCTAGATACTAACCACCATACATACTCCCTCACAAGTAAGCTGTTAGATGTTCTTACCACAATTTCTTTTACAACCAATCCTTCTTATTCCAAAGGGAGTGGCAGGATAGCCCTCTAACCAGTCCCAAGACTCCCCCTAAAGTCAAGCTTCTCCACTGCTACCCAAAGTCTTTTGTCCCTTTGGCTCACCAACCACACCCTAAAACCAGAACTGGTTGGCCAGATGGGTTAAGGGTTGAGTTCAGGATCCCTGCCTCCACCCAGTCTCCTCTTTCAGGATCGCATTCCATCCTAGAGAAGCTCAGGCAGAGTGAAAAGAACACCCTGAGGGAAAATAGCTTTGGTTGAGAAGTAGCCTTCTTCCGGAAAAGCCAGTAGCTGCTTCCTGTAAAAAGTAGGTCTTAGAAAGGTGTGAGTACAGTCTGATGCCTCAGGAAGGACAGTACGTCAAAGCGCCTATGATGATTTCAGACAGAAGAGAGGACATGGGGAGAAGTGTTCCATTCTCGCCTTACTCCCCAAATCACAGTTTCAGTTTTGCTAGCATTTTCATCTTGATCTCCTGAAATAGTGATTCCTTCTCAATAAGGGAGTAAGGAAGAGAGAGTTGGGGAATGGATGCCTCAAGTGGCAGGTGTCCTAAAACCCATTTCGTTAGCCTTCAGAGTGCTTAGCCTCACAAATGTATTTTGAGTGTAGTGCAGCCTTTTGAGGTTTGTAGGTGAACTCAGTAGGCGCAAAAAAATCCTAAGCTTCTGTCACCTGAGTGGACCGGAGGAATCCGAGACGTTTGGGGGAAATTCCATATATCCACAGAGTGGTATCTGCATCTCTCTCAGCCAGTCGCTTCCACAACAACTAGTGATTTGACCTTGTCTGAGAGGAGCTACGTGCAGACAGTCAAGTTGGCGGAGCGAAGATCAGTGTCATGCTGCTTCTGGTCTGATCAGATCCAGAGACATGTTTGCTGGCCTGAGGAATCCCCCCGGAAGCCCTGGCAGGAGGGTTTGGGAGGCCCTTTCCGGTCCCGCTTCTACCTCGTGCTGCCTGGTGCCTGTCGACCTGGGTGGTTCGTTTCTTAGGCTCTTCACCTTCAGAATGGAGATAAGAACTGCCTGGTTGCCCGGTCCAAATGCTTCCTGAAGATGGGAGAGTTGGAGAAATCCCTGCAGGATGCTGAGGCTTCGCTCCAGGGTGACCCGACTTTCTGTAAGGTGACTTTACGTATGGGTGGGAGGACTCAGGCTAACCAGATTGCCTAGGGTTTGATGCCGTTTTCTCGCCTTAGGTCACTTACCTAGCTACCTGCCCCTGCATCCCAACCTGGATCCTCAACCCAGGACCCTCTCTGTTCCACCACGCCTAAGTCCCATAAAGCCTTGTCTGTCCACCTCAATTTGACTTCTCTCATTTCAGGGGATTTTACAAAAGGCTGAGACCTTGTACACCATGGGGGACTTTGAGTTTGCGCTGGTGTTCTATCATCGAGGCTACAAGTTGCGGCCTGACCGAGAATTCAAAGTTGGAATTCAGAAAGCCCAGGAAGCCATCAACAACTCAGTGGGAAGTGAGTGACCATTGGACCTGTGCCCTTATCCAGGGAGGCTCTTGGAATCCTTAGGCTTGGAGATACGAGTGAGCAGCCACCACCAGGCCTGCAGGGAGCATGCTTGGATTTAGCTGCTGCTGATTTTGTTGGAGATTAGGAACTGTCTACCCAGAGGACCAGCTCCTGAGCCACTGTGCTCAGCGCTGCAACTTCTGGTTCTCCTCCAAGCCAGATGAGAAGGCTGTTCACATTAGGCCTGTCTTTGGCCTGGTTTCATAGGGTAGGTTGGGGTTCTGAGCATAGCCTGCCCTAGGACCTGGCCTCCTCTCTTACCACATCTGCACCAAGGACTGGACTTACCTGTGAGGTTGGTGGCAGGGGGAGGAGGGAGGAGAGCATGAGTTTGCCTCCTTGAGTGGGCGGCAGAGTGTGGAAATGCCTGGGGATAGAGAGCTCCTCCAGTGCTTAGGGACTGCCTTCCTTTGGAAATTTGGCGGCCTTGGCCTTGGGCTAGAGGGGGGTGCCCAGCTCTTAGGAGGCTGTTATTCCTTCCAAGCACCCGGGTACCATTAACCTGCTGGGCTCGCTCAGAGCCAGCTTTGCCACAACCTCCACCACCCCCTGCCAAAGGCAGCCATTTCTACATAAAAGTAGGTGATAGATCATGCCTGAGGGCCTGGCAGACCTGAGCCAGACTTCTGTCCTTGCAGGTCCTTCTTCAATTAAGCTGAAGAACAAAGGGGACGTCTCCTTCTTGAGCAAGCAGGCTGAGGTGAGGGCCTTGGTTCTGACACCACAGCCCGCCCAAGGAGAAGCCCACATGGGCCTGAGCAGCACAGGTCTCGGTGGCCTTCTTACCTGGGGACGGTCAGCTCCTGCCCATCACGGGCGGCCATGGGTTTCTGCCCCGGCCCCAGAGCAGTCTTGTTCCCAGGCCAGACACACTCCGTGGTCCTGGGTGCACAGAGAGGGCCCTGGAGGAGATGTCTGGGATCATAGACTCTGGGGCCACGACTGGGTACTCTGTGATCCCTGTTGAGGCTCTGTCGGGTGTCACTCCATCTTCCCAGAGTATGAAAGCCCAGCAGAAGCCTCATCCCATGAGACACCTCGTACACCACCCCAAGATAGAGTCCAAGCGGAAGGGCTCGTTGAAGAGTGAGAAGATTGTCCGCCAGCTCCTGGGCGAGCTCTACGTGGACAAGGAGTATCTGGAGAAGCTCCTTTTGGATGAAGGTTTCAGACACTTTGTTTGTGACAGGGAACTTGGGGCAGAAGAAATCTGGGACGGGTGCTTAATGCACGAGCGGGAGACAGAGCCTGTCGTGTAACATGAGCCGATATGCTCCTATGGACAGGTTTTCCTAGCGTTCTCATTTACAGATGAGGAAACTCAGGTGCAGAAAGGTTAAGTAACTCACCTAAGGTGGCGCATAGGTAAACAGTGGACTTGAATCTTAAGACGTCCAATTTCAGAACCAGTGCTCTTGGCATTATGGTGCCCTGCGAGGGAACACCAGAGATGTGGGTCCTTGGAGGGGCATCCTTGGAGCCTTCAATTTGTACAACAGGCAAAGGAATCTAGCTGGGACTTGCTGGGGGGAAATCCTACGATACTAGTACTCGAATGTTCTGAAACCTCATCTGGTCTAATCCCCCCTTTTATAGATAAGGAAAGAGAGACCCTGAATGGGGAGTAACTTGTCCAAGGTGACAAGCAAGTTCATGGCAAAGTTGGCACCAGAGGCCGGCCTCCTAACCTCAGGTCCAGCGCTCTTTGCACCATACTGTGCTGGCGGTGGCAGAAAATAGGGCAGAGCCTTGAAATGAAATGGGAGGGTGGGAGTCTTGCCGTTAGCTGATAAGCCTAAGCAGGATTCATCCTTGAATCAAATGCCTTTTCTCCAGAACTGACTTCCTGAGGGCATCTGCAGAACACCCTGCAGGTCTGTGTCTTGAGCAGCTTCACTGCTGGCCCATCTCTGAAAGAGGCCTGAAAACTTCCTTCCCTCCAGAGGATCTTCTGTGGAGGAAGGGGTAGCCTGAAAATTATCCCCAAGAAGCCCTGCAGTTTTGCTACCAGCTCTAACCTCGGATCAGGCAGGCAGGCAGAGCCTGGGCACGCCCCCACTCCCCCACCCCGGCTCCCAGCTTGCACTTGACCCACTGGCACCTGGGGAATCACTTGGCACTGGTAACCTGGACCAGGTTGTGCATTCATACTTAGTCGTCTCAGAGGACACAACCTGAAATAAGGGAGCCCTGCGGGTTGGGGTCCTTTCAGAAAGCTATCCGCCAGCTGCCCCTTCTGCTAGCTCCTTCTATCTTGCCATAAGACGCCTGTGCACTGAATTCGGCACCCTGGGAGTGCCTGGAAAGGGGGCTCTGGCCTCACCTGGGTCCACATAGAGCTACTCTGTCACCTATGTGCCCTTGCTTTCTCCAACTGAAAACAGAGAGCCCCACAGGGGCCCCCGCAGCAAGGATCCCCAGCCAAGAGGAGGTAGCTCCCTTACATGCCTGTTCTAGTTGGTTTCTCCTCACACCCTTCTCCCCAGACCTGATCAAAGGCACCATCAAGCACGGCCTGACCGTGGAGGACCTCATCATGACAGGCATCAACTATCTGGACACCCGCAGTAACTTCTGGAGACAGCAGAAGCCCATCTATGCCAGGGAGCGGGACCGGAAGCTGATGCAAGAGAAATGGCTGCGAGACCGCAAATGGCAGCCCTCACAGACAGCCCGCTACATCCTCAAGAGCCTCGAGGACGTTGACATGTGTGGGTAGTGTTCTTGGAAGGGCGAGGCCTTCGCCAGGCGGTGGAATGCAGCACTGTGGCCTGAGACCCTGGTTTCGCTGGCCTGTGGGTGGTATCCCCTGTGGGGAGGTGGGTTCTCCCCTCAGCCTGAGGAGGCTGCTCCCGCCTCCATGTCCCCTGTTCCCCTTCCTAGTGCTGAGCAGCGGCAATGCTGAAGGGAGCCTTCAGAAGGCTGAGAAGGTGCTGAAGAAGGTGCTGGAATGGAACAAAGAGGAGGTGCCCAACAAGGATGAGCTGCTTGGAAACTTGTACAGCTGCATAGGGAACGCCCAGATTGAGCTGGGGCAGATGGTCGCAGCCCTGCAGAGCCACCGGAAGGACCTGGAGATCGCCAAGGAACAGTGAGTGTCCAGGAAAAGCTGAGTGGCTGAGGCCCGTGGGCCTGCAGACGAGGGGGGCAGGGGCCGTGCCTGGCCTTTTGCCAGGACTGCTGGCGGGTGAACTCCTAGGACCGAGGCTAAGAGGCGGACCTAGACTGTCAGCTTTTTTGCCACAAAGAGGAAGGAAGTGGCCCCAATGCCAGAAAGCTCCCAGAGGTTTGGCTCTGAGGGGTATTTCTATTCTTTATTTTTTTAAGCTTTTATTTATTTCTTTTGAGAGAGAGAGAGAGAGAGAGAATGAATCCCAAGCAGGCTCCACACTGTCAGTGCAGAGCCAGACTCGGGGCTCTATCTCACGAACTGCAAGATCATGACCTGAGCCGAAATCAAGAGTGGGTGGCTTAACCGACTGAGCCACCCAGGTGCCCCAAGGGTATTTCTGTTCTTAAATCATCTCAACAAGCGTATATCAACCCCAAACTTGCCACATGTTGCTAGCATTAAGAACACAGCAGTGACCCAAAATAAGGGTCATCTCCCTGCAGATGTAAAACAAAAAAATGACATAGCTAATAAATGGTAATTGTGAGACGTGTCACAAAGGAGAAGTACAGGACTCAGTGCTATGAGGAGTATATTCTAGGAGGATAGGACTGGGCCCTGGGGAGCACACTTGGTCTGTGGGAGGACCCTGAAGGAGGCCGATGGAAGCTTGATGCTGGAGAGCACAGAGTATTGCCAGGGGAAGAGTGACCAAGAGGAAGCCAGGCGAAATGGCAGGGGTCAGATCGAGCAGGGTCTTGGAAACTATGGTGCTGACCAAGAGCACGGGGCTCTAGAGTCCGCCTCACCTGGGCTTTGGAATTGTACCTCGCAGCCAAAACCGCAGCCGTGGGGCCTTAGGCAAGGGACTTCCCCTGTCCCAGCTGGGTGTCCTCTGTCAATGGGCATAACAGTAGCCCCTTCGTGATGGGGGGAAGGAAGAAACCACGCAGAAGTCCATGTAAAGATCTCAGGATAGTGCCAGGTATCCATAATAGTACGAATACCAGCTATCAGCTCTTCCCAAGACTTGAGGGTCCCTCTCAGGGTGCCATCAGTTTCCAGTCATCCTGAATCTAACCTGTAGAGCCCTCCATGACGTTCCCCTGCTTGGTTCCCATTTGCCCACAGTCTGAGCCTCTCTCCCCCCTCCCATTATCCATTTCCGGTCACAGGTCAGGGGCTCGGCTGTCTCTGCCTCCAGCTGCTCCCACACCTCACCTCCAGCGACCTGCATTTCATCCCCCAACCCTTCTAACCCTGTTGACACACTGGCCTTGGCCCCTTGTTGTCTGCGGGTTCAAACCACCTGCCTTCACTTGGCACCCAAGGCCTCTTGTGAACCCACTTCTGCACAGGGCTCCCTGTCACTCCTCCATTTGGGTCAAACCCTATTTCTTCTTCTTCTTCTTCTTCTTCTTCTTCTTCTTCTTCTTCTTCTTCTTCTTCTTCTTCTTCTCCTCCTCCTCCTCCTCCTCCTCCTCCTCCTCCTTCTTCTTAAAAAATCTTTTAGGGGCGCCTGGGTGGCGCAGTCGGTTAGGCGTCCGACTTCAGCCAGGTCACGATCTCGCGGTCCAGGAGTTCGAGCCCCGCGTCAGGATCTGGGCTGATGGCTCAGAGCCTGGAGCCTGTTTCCGATTCTGTGTCTCCCTCTCACTCTGCCCCTCCTCCATTCATGCTCTGTCTCTCTCTGTCCCAAAAAAAATAAACGTTGAAAAAAAAACTTCATTATTAAAAAAAATAAATAAAAAAATAAATAAATAAAAATAAATAAAAAATCTTTTAATGTTTATTTTTGAAAGAGAGAGAGAGAGAGAAAGAGAGAAAGACAGAGTGCAAGTGGGGGAGGGGCAGAGAAAGAGGGAGACCCAGAATCTGACGCAGGCTCCAGGCTCTGAGCTGTCAGAACAGAGCCCGACGCGGGGCCCACAAACCACGAGACCATGACCTGAACCGTAGTTGGACGCTCAACTGACTGAGCCACCCCGGCGCCCCTGGGTCAAACCATATTCCTTGAAGGCTCCTGCCTCCCACCCTCTCCTCACTCACCGGAGCCCCATGTGCTATTCATTCCCAGTTCATCTCTCACTGGCCTTTGCGTACTGAGCAGAAGTATCCCATAGCGGCTGTTCTGGAAGTAGAAAACAACCCAGCAGCTTTGGAGACACGGCCGGGTTTGATTCCCAGGTTTGATTCCCGGCTCTGGCACTCTGAGGCTGTGTGGATTTGATTAAGTTGCTCATCTCCCCGGTTTGCTCATCTCTGATGAAGGCATAATAATACCGACTCAGGGACTATGAGGATGAAATGAGATATGTGTTGACAGTGCCGTGAATCCAGCTGTCTCCCAGGCCCTGAGGACTTACTTATTACCTTTGCTTCTCACCACCCCTCCCTCCCGAGCCCCAGGTCCGCATAGCCAACCGAATCCCAGGCATTTTCACTTGGGTGTCCCACAGGAATCCCAAATTTAACATGTCCAAAGTGGAACCCCTTATCTTCCTCCCCAACCTCTTGCTCCAGGGTTCTCTGTCTGCGGGGATGGCTCTCTTGGCTACTCAGTCCCCAAGAAGGAGCCCAGGCAGCTTCTTAGATTCCTCCCTCCCTTCCGTGCTCATGCCCAGCCAGCCTACGTCTCGTCTGGGCCTCCTCCTTCCTGTCCCCTCGGTGTTTTTCCATTTCCCTCCCACAGCTCAGTCCAGACCCTCCTCATTTCTAGACTGATTCCTCCATCCTGGGTTTCCTGGAGCCCACCTGGCTCTTCTGTGCAAAACAAGTCCAGTCGTGGGTCGGGATGAAGTTCCAGCTCCCAGTTCTGCTCAGCTTGGTCTGCCCTTCCTGACCTGACCTGTCCTGGCCCCAATTGACCTAGTTCTCTCCAGGCCCCTGGGCGTCTTGGGCCTCGGCCAGCACCTTGTGGCTCTGTTCCTGCAGCCCCTAAAGAGGACTTCCTTCTCTCTAGCCAGCACTTTCTTTATCAGCCCCCTCCTTCCCATCCTTCAAATTTTGTTTATTTAAGACAATTTTTTCAAGTTTATTTGTTTTGAGAGACAGCGAGCATGAGTGAGGGAGGGAGAGAGAGAATCAGAAGCAGGCTTCATGCACTGTCACTGTGGAGCCCAATGTGGGGCTTGATCCCGAACCGCGAGATCATGACCTGAGCTGAAATCAGGAGTCCACTGCTTAACCAACTGAGCCACTCAGGCACAGGCACCACCACCCCCTTCAAATTTTAAATGTGTGTCCCCTGGGTGATATAGAAATCCCCCTTTTTAAAAAAATTTTTTTTTCAATGTTTATTTATTTTTGGGACAGAGAGAGACAGAGCATGAACGGGGGAGGGGCAGAGAGAGAGGGAGACACAGAATCGGAAACAGGCTCCAGGCTCTGAGCCATCAGCCCAGATCCCGACGCGGGGCTCGAACTCCTGGACCGCGAGATCGTGACCTGGCTGAAGTCGGACGCTCAACCGACTGCGCCACCCAGGCGCCCCTAGAAATCCCCCTTTAATGTTCCCTCTCCACACTCCATGTGGATCTTGGCTCCCCTTGGACTTTGGAAGGGACTATCATATATCCCTTTCCCTTTCCAGCAGCTGCCACTTAGTGGGCATGTGATAAATGCACGCCAAGTGGCTAAACAAATAGAGGTGTTCTTTTGATAATGTTAGGCCCTTTTTAACACCCATGAAGGGGCCTCCAGTCTCGTTTGTGAGTTCAGGTCCTCCCTCGTTGTAATCAGCAATGCCCCACATGTGCCCCCCCACCTCCAGAGCCTGCCAGCCCCCATTTCTCCCTTCAGAGACTCTAGATTGCATGCTTTATCATTGCTATTATTTCTTGTTACACGGTATTATGAATAAGTTAGCATTCATTCATTCATTCATTCATCACACCATAGCAGAGCACCCTCTCTAGAAGGGGGAGGCTGCCATCGGGGGTGCCATCAGAGCAGCAGGTGCACAATGTGGATGAAGGTCCAAGGAGAGGCAGGTGGGAGCACTGGCGGGAGCTGAGGGGGCCTCGGAGAGGACAGGTCAACCAAGTGGACCAGCGGAGAGGGAGGAGGGCACCCTAGGCGGAGAGAGAGAAGCAGCAGGGGTGGAAGCTGCGGGGGGTGGGGCAGGACCTATGGGGAGTGGCAGTCTAGATCCCATGCTGAAGAGGACTGAGGGCCGAGTCTGTTTTTACACAAGTACTAATGTGAGTGTGGTACTTGGTCCAGAGCTCTGTGGCACGGAGAGCAGAACTTGGAAGTCCCCCCCTCCTCCCCCACCTCCCAGGACTACACCCCCCTCACTTCCCGGGGGTCATGTAGACATGTGGCCTTCTGGCCCCTTTGCAATATGTTTACCTGTGTATTTCTGTACATAAGCACATACCTAGGATTCTCAAAACAAAAGCAACTCGTTTTTGTGGTTTTTAAAAAGCATGTGCCTTGGAAAGGGTCTCGTCCTTTAAATGGCTCAAGAGAAAGGAATTTCAGCACACAACATACTTTCTTGCACTGTGTCCCTGTGGGCAGACACGCAGGATGTTCCATTTTTGTCATCATGCACAGCCATACAGTGCAACTCGGTGCTTTTGTGTGCATGTTTCTGCGGCGAGAGCAATGGCCTGATGAGATGTGCATGTTTGAAAGGCAGGCTCTGTTCACACTGGGGAGAATGAGTCCAAGGTGCCAAGTTTCATGGGGGACACAGGAGCCCGCTGGATGGCAGGGCCTTGGGTGGGGACGAGGGAAAGAGTGGGAGGAGATGCTAGGGGTGACGGGAGCATTGGAGGAGGGTTTTCTTATTTTCTTTGTTGGGGAGGAAGTTTTTGACAGATCAGAGTGTTCGTATGGTGGTGATGGTAAATAACCAATGTAAGGGGAACAATTGTGTTTTTCTTTATGGAAATATCTTACTCTCTTTTCTGTTGTTACAGGAATACTGTACACAATTTAAACAATATGGATAAATAATACTCCCATTTCCCCTGGGTAATCACTGTTAATAGTTAGACTTACATCCTCTCAACTTCTTTTTTTTTATAAAAAAAATATTTTTTTTAATGTTTATTTATTTTTGAGACAGAGAGAGACAGAGCATGAATGGGGGGAGGGTCAGAGAGAGAGGGAGACACAGAATCAGAAGCAGGCTCCAGGTTCTGAGCTGTCGGCACAGAGCCCGACGCGGGGCTCAAACTCACGGACCGAGAGATCACGACCTGAGCCGAAGCCGGACCCTTAACCGACTGAGCCACCCAGGCGCCCACCTCTCAACTTCTTTTAAAAATGCCCATTAACAAAAAATTTTTTTTAATGTTTATTTATTTTTGAGAGAGAGAGAGAGAGAGAATAAAGGATGGGCAGAGAGAGAAGGAGACACAAAATCCAAAGCAAGCTCCAGGCTCTGAGCTGTCAGCACAGAGCCCCACATCGGGGCTGTCACTGTCAGCACAGAGCCCGATGTGGGGCTGGAACCCACGAACCATGAGATCATGACCTGAGCCGAAGTCGGACGCTTAACCAACTGAGCCACCCAGGTGCTCATTTTAGGTGCCAAAAAATGGGCACCTAGGTGGCTCAGTCCATGCAGCATGCAACTCTTGATCTTGGGGTTGAGTTCAAGTCCCACATTGGGTGTAGAGATTGCTTGAAAATAAAATCTTTAGGGGTGCCTGGGTGACTTAGTCGGTTAAGTATCCGGCTCTGGATTTCAGCTCAGGTCCTGATCTCACGGTTCATGAGTTTGACCCCCACATCGGGCTCTGTGCTGACAGTGTGGAGCCTGCTTGGGATTCTCTCCCTCTCCCTGTCTCTGTCCCTCCCACGCATGCTTGTGCTCTTTCTTTTTCTCTCTCTCTCTCAAAGTAAATAAATAAACCTTATTAAAAAAAAAGAGAGAAAATCTTTTAAAAAATGCCCACTTTTTATTCATTCACTTCTTTTTTGGTGAGTGAAAATAACACACGCTCATTCTCTTACAGATCTGAAGGGTAGAGTCGTAAGCCATTGTCACTGGGCCAGAACCAATGTGTTGGCAGGGCTGTGCTCCCTTTATAGGCTCTAGGGAGAATCTGTTTCCAGCCTTTTCCACCTTCTACACTTGTACTCCGTGCATTGAGCGTAACTCATCCATGGCTCCTTCCTCCATCGTCAGGCCAGGGGCACAGCATCGTGCCTTAGGCCTGCATGTTTATTTTTGGCACAAACAGGGCAATAGACCTAGTATATGCTCCTATAATCTGACTTTTTTTTTTTTAGGTTTATTTATTTAGTTTGAGAGCGAGACAGAGCAAGCAGGGGAGGAGCAGAGAGAAAGAGAGAGAGAATCCCAAGCAGGCTCCATGCTGCCAGCATGGAGCCTGACTCTGGGCTCGAACTCACAAACTGTGAGATTCATGACCTGAGCCGAAATCAAGAGTCAGATGCTTAACCGACTGAGCCACCCAGGTGCCCCTATAATCTGGCTTTTTAACTTAATATGTGAGGGACTTTTTTTTTTTTTATACACAAAAATTGCCAGCACTAGGGCACTGGTTTAGATTGTTTCTGATGTTTACCATTACAAAGAGTGCTTTAAAGAATGCCCTTCTCCAGGTAAATTCCTAGAAGGGAAATTGCTGCATCAAAGGACATGTGGTAAGCTCTTGAGTGATTATTCTCTGGAAAGATTCCAAAGGTGTTCATTCATGGCCACAGGGCCCGAGAGGGCCTATGTGCCACAGCCTCGCCTCCTGAATGTCATCCCTCCAACCCACCCTACCTGAGTCCTGGAGGCCAGAGGCCCTGTCTTTGCTTCTTTTCAATTCCTACAGCTCGAAGAATGGCCAACTTCTAGTGAACAACTCATTCTGCTTCTTCCCCACAGTGACCTTCCTGATGCTAAGTCAAGAGCCCTTGACAACATCGGCAGGGTTTTTGCCAGAGTTGGGAAATTCCAGCAAGCCATCGACATGTGAGTGCTCAGGGCTGTCCCTGCCCCACCCTCGGGCCAGGATTCCCCACTTCCCACCAGACTCCCAGCCAGGGGCCAGCATGCCAGGCAAAGAGGCATCAGAAGACCCAAGTTTGCCTCCAGGCTCTGCTAGGTGACCAGGGGCAAGGCGTTTTGTAAGCTCTGAGGCTCATTTGTTAATTGGCTGGAATCAGCATCTTCTCAAAATTTCCCAGTGACAAGAATCCCCTGCAGTACAGGTATATGAATACCTGTCTCTGCACTGGAAATTCTGATTCTACCGGTCTGGGTGGGAGCCCAAGAACCTGGTTTTAACAAAGCCCTCCAGATGGTTCTCACCTTGGGCAAGTTCAGGAACTGCCTGACCTTGGGGATCTCTTCTGAGGCTCTTCTGTGACTCTGGGAAGTCAGCGTGGACTCTCTGGGAAGGGAGGCTGAGTTCTCCAGGTGACCCAATCACTGAAGTGTTGGTGTGCAACCCTGGGCCAACAATCTGCTCCAATGGGGCAGCTCAGCCCCGGGGAAACTCCGGAGAGAGCCTGGCCCGCCTGGCGACCAGCCTGCATGGAGAGGTTCCACGGGCCCATTCGCTTACCCCTGAGAGCAGCTGTCCTACCGGTGCTCAGTGCTGGATCGAAATAGACTCGTTCACCAGGACCCTGTGCTCCAGGCAACTTGGTTTCCTGAATGGCCCCTGGTGTCTATGTGCCAAAAGATGGAGGAGTTTGAGAGTTCACCCACCTATGTGCATCTTTTTATAAGAAAATGTTTTAGGAGCTCCTGGGTGGCTCAGTGCATTAAGTATCAGACTCTTGGTCTCAGCTCAGGTCATGATCTCACGGTCATGAGTTCATACCCTGCATTGGGCTCTACACTGGGTGTGAAGCCTACTTTAAAAAAAAAAAAAAAGAAAGAAAGAAAATGTTTTCTAGTAAATCTGTGCTTATTGTTAAAATATTAATTTGGAAAATATGGAAAACTAGCAGAAAAACTACTCAATCTCACCCCCCCGAAGACAATGATTAACTCTAATCTTGCTCTTACTTTATTGAGGTCTCGCATTTTTTTTTATTCTAATATTTTCTCGGTATGGATTTTGTCTTCTGTATACTTAATGAGATTCTTTAATGTTATTTTTATGTTATTTTTAAAGATAAAAAAAATTTTTTTATGTTTTATATTTGAGAAAGAGAGAGACAGAGACAGAGACAGCCAGCAGGGGAGGTGCAGAGAGATGGAGAAAGAATCTGAAGCAGGCTCCAGGCTCCAAGCTGTCAGCACAGAGCCCCATGTGGGGCTCGAACTCATGAACTGTGAGATCATGACCTGAACTGAAGTCAGATGCCCAACCGACTGAGCCACCCAGGCACCCCTTAAGATTTTTAAAAAATGGTTATTCATTTTTGAGAGAGAAAGAGAGAGAGAGAGAGAGAGAGAGAGAGAGAGCATGAGCTGGGGAGGGGCAGAGAAGAGGAAGACACAGAATCCCAAGCAGGCTCGAGGCTCTGAGCTGTCAGCACAGAGCCTGACGTGGGGCCTTGAGATTATGACCTGAGCCAAAGTTGGACACTTAACCCACTGAGCCACCTGGGTGCCCCTATGTTATTTGAAACGCAAGTTTGTAAACATTATCTCCGATTGTATCAGATTCGATTCCGTAAATGTACCAAAATAGCTTTGTTAGTTTGGAAATATCTTAACGCTTATGGCTCCATCCCCTTGTCTGAAAGAGCTGGTAGTTGGAGCACAAGTTCTGTCCTGCCCCGGGAAGGAGCCCTGGCCTCCTGTGGCCGAGTAAAGGGTTTGGGTGGAAAGAGCCGACCCTGGTTCTTCGTGTTCCCAGGTGGGAGGAGAAGATCCCTCTGGCAAAAACCACGCTGGAGAAGACCTGGCTGTTCCATGAGATTGGCCACTGCTACCTGGAGCTGGACCAGGCCTGGCAGGCCCAGCATTACGGCGAGAAGTCCCAGCAGTGTGCTGAGGAAGAAGGGGACATCGAGTGGCAGCTGAACGCCAGCGTTCTGGTGGCACAGGCACAAGGTATGGGCGCAGAGAGGACTGCCCTACCTTTCCCAGCCCTCAGGGCCCGCTGCCTGAGAAGCTTTACCATCAGTGTATCCCTGGCCAGGTTAATTTTTTTTAATGTTTATTTGTTTAAAAAAAAATTCTTTTTAAACGTTTATTTGTCTTTGAGAGACAGAGAGAGACAGAGCACGAGTGGGGAAGGGGCAGAGAGAGGGAGACACAGAATCCGAAACAGGCTCCAGGCTCCGAGCTGTCAGCACAGAGCCCGACGCGGGGCTTAAACTCACATACTGTGAGATCATGACCTGAGCCGAAGTCAGATGCGCAACCGACTAAGCCACCCAGGTGCCCCTTAGTCTGGCCAGGTTAATTCTGACTCTGAGGTTGGACGATAAACCCCTCTGTTTTGCCCAGCGTGTGGTAAATGCCTTCTTTAAGCTGGGCTCAGATAGAGCTTGGGGCACCCCGGAAGCTGGCCCTGCTGTCGAAGAGCTCGGCCACAGACCAGCATAGCACTGTGCCATTGTCAGAAGAGCGCCACTTCCCCCAGCCCTGGTGCTCTGTGCACATGCATTCTAGCACTTACTCACCATGTGAACCAATGACGAAGGTGTTATCTTCCTCATTTTGCACACGGTGGGAGGGGTAGGGGTAAATGAGGCGCTCAGTGGTTCAACAGGTTGCTGAGGGACCTTTACGGAGTAACGGAAATATTCTGAAAGTGGGTCATGGGGATCATCCCACGCCTCCATAAAGTTGCCAAGAATCACTGAACTGTATACTTACAAATGGTGCGCTTTATAATATGATAGTTACATCTCAATGAAGTCGTAAAAAGCAAGCCAGCAAGGGGCAGGGGTGAGGAGGAATAGATGAAACAAGATCGGTGGTAGCTTGATCATTGTTGAAGCTGGGTGAGTAGTGGGGGCTCATCAAACTACTCCATCTACTTCGTGTATATTTGAAATATTTTATAACACGAAGTTGAAAAAGAAATGGCTGCAGGTCACAGGTTAGGACGCAATGAAGCCGCGACCAGAGCTCAGTGCCCTGCCCCGGGTGAGCAGCTGATCCCCAGTGAGGAGGGAAATGCAGTGGGTGCTATAATCAAGGGCATCATCATTCACTCACTCGTACTGCAAATACTTCCTTGGCACCTTCTAGGCGCCAAGTTGGGCATACAGTAGGGACGACCACTGGTAACCGTTTCCTGCCTTCATGTCCAAGGAAGTCACTTTTAAGCAGAAACCTGAAGGATGAGAAGGCACCAGCTGCTCCGAGAGCTGAGGACAGAGCTTTCCAGCCAAAGGGACAGCATTTAGAAGCATTTAGGAGTTCGGCTGATTTAAAAGGCTGGGGGAGACCAGTTCCAGCTGGAGCCCCTGGGGGCTGGGGGTGGGGGTGTTGAGGGGCAGATCCACAGGGCCTCATGGGCCTCATTTACAAATCAGATTCTTCCCTAAAAATATGGGTAGAAACTTCCAGTGGAAGCTTTAAGCTGGGGGAAGGTGTGATGACTGGAGCTTTTCCTAGAACTCTTTCCTTTTCTTAGGAGGTCATGGTATAACCTCAAGGGGAAATGCAGTGTACCCGTCAGAGCTGACATTGCCCTGAGTCGACTCTCGACTCTCGACTCTCGACTCACTTGCCCCCGAGGGCCGCTGGGCCCCTCTCAGCTTCCCCTGTCTGGGATGGAAAAAGTCAGATGCAGCCGCCTGGGAGCCACTGAGTTCTAGAGGCCATGCAGCCCTGCGGGCAGAGCTTGGGCTTTGGGCATTCCAGGCTCAGAACCTTGGGGAGTTGGCCAGTCAGTCAGGGACTGGGTTCCAGCTCCAGCACTAACGAGCTGGGTGAGTGAGCTCAGACAGCGCCACTTCCTCTCTGGGTTCAGATCGCGCAGGTGCAGGGGCTGGACTCCAGCTGCTGGTCCGTGGGTCGCATCCAATCTTTTGATATTTCCGTGGCCTTCGCAGCGTTTTTGCGCAATTTGAATGAACATTTTTAAAATACGGATTTCCACTTCTGGAACAATCTTAAGTTGGGAGAAGATGGGGTTGTCCCACTGCCCTGGAGTTTCCTCTCTGACCTCTCTGAATGGCCTGCTGTCCAAGACTCAGGCTCCTAGGTTCTGGTCCTTAGTGGTGAGATGGCCCAGGAAGGTGACGGAAAGGGTGGTGCTGGCCAGTGATGCTGCCTGAGGTCTGGGGCTTCTCACTGACCCCGGAAGCAGCCAGGCAGCCGCATTGTGCAACACACAGTGTCACAATCTACCTGTGCTGTGCCTCCTCCCTGCTTTCCAGTCAAGCTGAGAGACTTCGAGTCAGCTGTGAGCAACTTTGAGAAGGCCCTGGAGAGAGCGAAGCTGGTTCATAACAACGAGGCGCAGCAAGCCATCATCAGCGTGAGCTGCCCACCCCCCTGGGCCCTGGCTGTGGGAAGGTGGGCCCTGGCTGTGGGAAGGGGTGGGTGGGCCT
Organism: Herpailurus yagouaroundi; assembly: GCF_014898765.1. Taxonomy (NCBI): domain Eukaryota; kingdom Metazoa; phylum Chordata; class Mammalia; order Carnivora; family Felidae; genus Herpailurus; species Herpailurus yagouaroundi. The sequence goes on from NW_024412420.1 coordinate 15,898,621, forward strand.
CAGCCCCTCAGCCCCTCAGCCCCTCAGCCCCTCAGTTAGCCAGTCCGCAGGTATTTATTACCCACCAACTGCAGGCCACATTCTAGGAGGGATAGTGGCTTTCGAATGCTTGCTACTGCCGTCAGTTTATTCAGCAACCCCGATACTCTTCTTTCTTTCTTTTTTTTAAAGTTTATTTATTTTTAAGAGAGAGGATGAGTGGGGCAGGGGCAGAGAGAGAGGGAGACAGAGGATCTCAAGCAGGCTCCACACTGACAGCCGAGAGCCTGATGCAGGGCTCGAACTCAGGAACCGTGAGATTGTGACCTGAACCGAAGGCAGACGCTTAGCACCCCTCTTTCTATTTGAAATAAACAATAGAGGGGCACCTGGGTGGCTCAGTCGGTTAAGCTTCTGACTTCGGCTTAGGACATGATCTCACAGCTCGTGAACTTGAGCCCTGCGTTGGGCTCTGTGCTGACAGCTCAGAGCCTGGAGCCTGCTTCAGATTCTGTCTCTCTGTCTCTGTCTCTCTCTCTCCCTCTCTGTCCCTTCCCTGCTGTGCTCTCTCTCTCAAAAATAAACATTAAAAAAAAATTTTTTTTAATTGAAGTAAATAACAGAAACGAACATTTTACAAAACATATTTCCCATTACTATGTATGTTGATATTTCCTATTATATTCTCTTAAAGTTTTCATTTTTTCTTTAATGCTGGTTGAAATCTTCTCAGTTGATTTTGGGACTTAACAGTTTGTAAAATGCTGCCTCCTCCAGGAGACAACAAGAAATACAGTGTGACAGCCTCCCACGCCTAGACCCGCACTGCTCACTCTCATTAAGGTGGCCACCTGCCACATGCTGCTATATAGATTAAAACGCATTAAGAGTAACTAAAATGTAAAATTCAGTTTCTCAGTCACACGAGCCACATTTCAAATGCTCAGTAGCCACATGTGGCTTGCAGGTACCACATAGCGCAGATCTAGAGGATTCTCATGGTGGTGGAAATTTCTGTTGGATAGTGCCGGCCTAGACTGCAAGCTTCAGGACACAGAGACCAGAGGGGAATCCAGGGAAGTCTGCAGGTGCATCAGGCTGGCCACTGCTCCCAGAACCACTCCAGGCAAATACACACCCTCAGCAGGGTCTGTGCACCAACCCTCGACAACACAGGCAGTTTGGCATGAATCCCTTGGCCTCCCCACCTCCCACTGCCCGCCTAGGCTGCCCCATGTTGAAACTCCAGAGCTACGACCAGCAAGCACCTGGCTGGACCCCAGTAAGCATCTGCTGGTGTGAATTAAGCAGGGCCCCTGTCCCAGGGCACCTAGGTGGCCCAGTTGGTTGAACATCCGACTCTTGATCTGAGCTCAGGTCTTGTATGTATGTATGTATGTATGTATGTATGTATGTATGTGTGTATGTACGTTTATTCTCTAGAGAGAGAGAGAGAAAAAGACAGAGTGTGACTGGGGTTGGGGCAGGGAGAGGCAGAGACACAGAATCTGAAGCAGGCTCCAGGCTCTGAGCTGTCGGCACAGAGCCTTGATGCAGGGCTCGAATTCACAAGCCGCGAGATCATGACCTGAAGTCAGACGCTCAACTAACTGAGCCACCCAGGCACTCCTATCTCAGCTCAGGTCTTGATCTCAGGGTGTGAGTTCAAGCCCCAAGTTGGGCTCCATGCTGGGCATGGAGCTTACTTAACAACAACAACAAAAAGCAGGGCCTTGTCCTTGGGGAGCTTGCCCCCGTGGTCAGGAGAGGCCAGGCATGGTAACTAGGGGTACCACGAAGGGCATGGGTGGCCTTAGGGACCAGACTGAAGGTTCAGGCACTCGCAAAAGGGAGCAGGGACCCTGGGAAGTGACAGCCAAGGATGCTGCAGTTGGAGGTGGGCCTCATTCTGGGCTTCGAAGGACCAGGACAGCAGGGTTTGGCTGGACTGAGAAGGGGTGAGGGCTCTGAAGGCACAGGAGGCCATGGGCACTGAGGAGTCTGTGGGAGGCAGAGAAGAGGTCCTGGGCCTGGGTGCACGGGCTGGCTCACTGTGGCAGGAGTAGGGCCAGAGGACCCCAGACGGTCAGTGGACCAGCTTGGACTCGAAGGGCTGGGAATGGCAGAGGAGAGACCTGATGTACTTGGTTTTTTTAGGACTTGAGCTTGTGGTTTGTGAGGACCCTGGTGGGACTACCCCTTTCCTGTCAGGGGGAAATTGCTCCCAAGAGAGTCCACCATGAGGCAGTCTGTGCCCTCCCTTCACCTGTCCCAGGGCAGCTCAGGCCCGTCATACCGCTGTCTTCTTCCTCTGTTGGGGGGTCAACTCCCCAAATGTGCACCTTGCCCTCCAGAGGAAGAGCTCTCCAGTCACACTCATGGTTTCTCCCACTTGATGTCCTTCTGTGCAATTGCCCTGCAGATGGAGCTTGACAGTTCAGTCCAGTACATATTTGCTGACCACTAGCTAGCTCTGAGCTGCCCAGCCCAAAGGTGATAGCTATGGTCCTGGCCCTCGGGAAGCTTGCTGTCAGTGGGAAGGTTAAGGCAAAAATCCCTATTCTTGACCAGTGCTGCAGGGACCAGGGGATCTGGAGTGAGAGAGCCCAGGGCGGGAGGCAGGGCTGGGCTTTCCCATCTTGGAGGGTCTGGGGTCGCCTTGAAGGCAGGGCAGTGTTTTGAAAATGAGAGGCACGGGGAAGTCTTGGCCCTAGGTGACACCTCAGGAGACCAGGTCCCTGCCACCTCACCTTCCTGGACCGGCAGCCCTGGGCAGGAATGTGTACTAGTGGGCAGACCAACGCTGAACAGGAGCATCCAGGCCCGTGGTCTTTCTGCGGATGGTTCCCGCATGCTTACTGCTGCTCTGCCCGCAACAACACGAGCACAGGCTGAGGCCCAGGCCCCTGGGGAAGCTGCAGATGCCCCGGAAGCCCCTCTGAAGACAGGCCAGCACCCCAGCCCCACCCACGGTGTGTTTCTGAGGCCTCTCCATGGCTCACTGCCTTGCTGAGTGCTTAGAGGCTTTCCACTCTACACTGGCTGAAGCCAAAAGAAGCTTTTGGTAAGGAGGTCAGAATGAGCAGAGACAGCTCCCAAATACACAGCTCAGCCCAAGGGAGGTGAAGTCCGAGTTCCCCGCAGTTGTGTATCCCCTGCCACTTAGTGTGGGTAATTCCAAGTCCGGAAGTCTAAATTAGCCCCAGGGCAGGAGTCTACAGAGGAGCCAGGGGACAAGGGAGGGTGGCAAGGCTGGTGCAGAGCCTTGACTGCTGGGGAAGGGGCCTGGGTGGAGAAAGGGAGCTGCTGATGCCAACAGGGGTTAAGAGAGTTCACCGGGCGGGGGGCTGCGGGCAAGGCGGAGTTGACCTCCTTTGGGCTGTGCTGTGTATTTGGGAGCTGTCTCTGCTCATTCTGACCTCCTTACCAA